>NC_071434.1:1218481-1304389 GCF_017976375.1 Cuculus canorus
AGAAAACCAGGTGATCAGGCCCAGTCAACACGGGTTCACGAAAGGCAGGTCTTGCCAAACTAACCTGATCACCTTCTATGACAAAGTGACGCAACTACTGGTTGAGGGAAAGGCTGTGGATGTGCTGTGAGGTGCTGAGGGGCATGGTTAGGGATTGATAAGGATGGTTGGACTTGATGATCCAGTGGGTCCTTTCCAACCTGGTGATTCTATGATTCTATGATTCTATGACTCCGGTGAGCAGTGCCTGCTGGTTTTACTCACAGGACTCCCACTGGGTCTGTTCTGCACATGAACAAAGCCCAGCATCCTGCAAGAGGGACCTAGGTTCATCCGTGGCCTTCTCTTTCCAGTACTGCTTTCTAAACACCGAAAAAACAAGCATTCAGGACCTTGTAAGTTTGGCATCCCAGTGAAAATAACCATCTCTGGCTTGGGCATCTTGTGATCACAGAGTCAAAAAGCAGTTCAGAAAAAGTGACTTCAGGAATTTCAATATATATTTGGGCCTTGAAATAAATCCTTGGGTTGGAATATCTAAACCCGAGTTAGAGAAGGACTTATCAGAATGGTTAGAATGGATTGGAAAGGCTTCCCTTAAACCGTTACAAAAGGTTGACATCTTGAAAGGTTATGCAATTCCCAAATTGATTTACAAAGCAGACCAAGCGGAGGTGAAAGCTTCGCATCTTGAGGCCCTTGACTTAACGATAAGATCTAATGTCAAGGAATGGTTACATCTTCCACCGGGTACCTGTGATGCCATCCTATATTCAAGATCTAGGGATGGCGGTTTAGGCATTAACAGATTATCGGCTATTATCCCCAGTATTCAAGCACGAAGATTGCATCGCCTGGCGCAATCTTCGGATGAGACAATAAGAGAATTTGTAAAGAAGGTAAGCATTGAGAAGGAATATGAGAAATTATGGATAACAGCAGGGGGAGATAAAAATAAGATACCATCCATATGGGATCCGAGATCTGTAATGCGAATCTCTGAGATAACATCAGGAGAGAACCCAGCCTCGGAATGGGAAGTATCCGCTCCCAAAACCATTCTTCCGAGGCCTAGTGATTGGAGGAAAAGGGAATTTGTTAATTGGACGAACTTGGGATCCCAGGGAATTGGAATTAGAAACTTTGTAAATGACAAAATTAGCAACGATTGGATTGTAAATTATAAGGGCATTCCCCATAGAAAATTATTAACAGCTCTGCAATTAAGGGCAAACGTATACCCCAACAGGGAATTCCCCAACAGGGAATTCCTGTCTAGCGGAAGGCGTGAAGCCCAGAATAAGACCTGCAGACATTGTTCGGGTTTGACTGAATCCTGCGCCCATATAATTGGGTACTGTCCGAGGGTGCAGGAAGCGAGAATAAAACGCCATAATATTGTTTGTAAGATCATAGCAGAAGAAGCCAAAAAGATTTTTGGAGCCAAGTCAGTTCCTGAGGATAAGTCTGGTAGCAAAGCTCTGCTGACAATGAAGTTCACTCTCCAGGGACTTCATGGAATTAGACCTAACTTCCTAAGCCCCAACAGCTGACTTTGGGTAGAGCAAAGGCAGCAGACACACTTTCCATCTCATCACTTCACAGGAGAAAATAGGAAAAAACCTCCAAACCAACCACAACTAAGGATCATGCTGGGACACTGCCAACGATGATCCTTGCCAGGCAAGGGGGGAAACGTCTGCTATTTCTGCTGAAGGTACTGCATCTCTGCCCAAGTTCCACCTGAACAACTGCCAAGAAGGCCCAGACAAGGAAGCAACCTAGAGCTCTGGGCACCAGAGCCAGTAACAGTACAGCCTGCAGGAAAGTGGGGGGAAAGGCAGTAGTTTTGGCAATAACCGTAGTTTACAGTAGCATTAAATAATGCATTTATGAAGGGAGATCAGGTTCTTTGCAGAACAGGAAGGTGGAAGAGGAACCACTTGAACTCTCAACCTCATTCCTTCCCTTGTAGTTCCAACAGCCAGGTCACCTCCATTTAAAAAAATTGGGAGTTTTTCTCCATCAAGGACTAAATCCAGTGCTCAAAGCCTCCCAAAGAGGGAGGTTCAGCTTGTCCCGGTAGGTGGGAAACTCCAGGGAGCGAGGGCATTGGGCGGGGGGGGGTGGGGTGGGGGGGTGGGGAAGGACAACTGCATTTGGTAATGGGGAAACCAAAAGACAACTGTCCTGCTGCCAGCTCCTTCCTTCCTTCCTCAGGAGCAAGGCCATTGGGGGGTGGGGCAGAGACAGTGGGCACTATCCAGGAAAAACTCTATTTCACCTGTTATCAGCACATCTTTACAAGCAAAATCTGCCCTTGTACAAGGAGAAAGCTGCTTAAACAATAACATCCCATGATCAATTTTGGGGCAGGGACAGAGGTGAACAAATCATTTGTTTGTGAAATCTTCCCTCTTAATTTCCAAAAATAGCAGCTTTTTCCCTCCAAACACAAAACCAACATAATTGTTTCTCTACTGAGGTCAACAGAACCGTTCACCACTCTCCTTTTGCAAAGTATTAACCTGGCAGTTCATTTTTATCCATTTCCCCTGTCTGTCAGTAATATCAGCCACAGATTCCCTTCATTTCTTCACCGCTTTGATTTAGTGCCTCCCTCCCAACAGTAGCAGCCCAGGAGACTGGCTGCTGAGGAGGTACAGGCAGCCCCAAAGTTCCAGAGCACCTAGCATCAGCTTTCCTGATGACACCACATTATTCCCTGGCTGGTACAAGCTTGCATGCTGCTGGGGTCATGAGAAGGGAGCTTTGCCTCTCCTATTATTAGTTTTTCTTTTCCCCTTCATCCCTTCTCTTAGTAAGGGCTATCTTTTGCAATGGCACTAGACCATGGGATGAGTTCCCAGTCCTTGAGGCAGCATTTGCTGCAGGGCTCCCCAGCTCCCGCATCAGTACTTTTCCACCAGTGGAAAGGAGGCACCAGAGCACTTTGAGATTCTGCCCCTCTATTCCTCTCTTGTGAGACCTCATCTGGAGTATTGCGTCCAGTTCTGGAATCCTCTATGTAAGAAGGAGATGGAGCTGTTTGAACAGGTCCAGAGGAGGCTACAAAGATGATCAGAGGGCAGGCGCACCTTCCATACGAGGGCAGGCTGAGAGAGCTGGGCCTGTTCAGCCTGGAGAAGAGAAGGCTCAGAGGTGATCTTATAGCAAACCTCCAGTACCTGAAAAGGGCTACAAGAAAGCTGGAGAGGGACTGTTCACAAAGGCTTGTGGTGATGGGACGAGGTGGAGTGGGTATAAACTGGAGAGGGACAGATTTAGGCTAGACATTAGGAAGAATTTTGCATGGATTATTAAAAGAGGATTTTAAAAACACTGCTTCTGGCTGCCGAATCAACCCAGGCTGGCTCAGCCCTCAGCTGTTTCCCAGGCCCTGCTGGCCTTGCTGCGTGCTCAGGTGGGTCATCCCAGACCATCACTGCACAAAGCTGATACCATCACACTGTCTGCCAGGGTATACAGGGAAATGAGTTCCCTGTGGGAAGGAGTCAGTCCAGCTCCTGGCTACCCAGGCTGGGCACTTTTCCTCTGCAGCCTTCCAGGCAAACTGTTTTCCATCATGGGCAGCATCACTTTAAAGCCCTGGGGTCATCACACAGGGGTACAAAAGGGTCACAAAAGGAAACTGCTGCTGCCAAACTCTGTGAACACAGTGTCCTGGAAAGGCACAGAGCTGCCTGTCTCAACCATGAAGGCAAAGCTGCTTCCCACAGGGACCCAAGACTTTCAGAGTTACACTGCGTATTGAGAGCATCAAAGGCACGGTCACTTGCCTCACACTTCATTTGCTGATGAAATTTCAGGGTTCAAACTGGAGTCAAGGTTAAAAAGCTTTGGCTCTTTGTCTTGGCTCTGATCCCAGCAATGCTACGCTAAGACCGTAAGCAACACCTTTGTTCCCTCTGCTTCAACACAAAATGAGGTTGGTGGGAGGTTATTAACCGAAGGTGGCTACAAACATGCCCAAAGAGCTCCTATATCCCTCCTGACCTGATAGTCAAAGTCACAAACTCAGGGGATCCCTTCATCCTGAACTTGAATGCTTTCTTGAACTTCCCCAGGATGTTGGAACTGAAGGAGATCTTGATGACTTGGAGTCCATCTGGTGAAATGGTGCCCTCCCGGGGCACAAAGGTGAAGCAGGAGGCCAGAGCTGTAGTTGGATGCACCAAGATGAAGGAAGCATCAACGGCTCCTTTGTTAAACAGGATCACCTACAAGAAAACGAAAACAGAGATACATTAAACTTTCCTTTCTACAGAAGTATGCCTTGTGTTTAATTAAACACTCAACATCTGCAAAAGGCAGAAGAGGCTGAGTGCTGCTGCTTGGCTGAAGCCAAGGAAGATATAAACAGGACGAGTTCTGCCTTTAGTCACTCTGGGTTTATTGAGATCTCATCTGGAGTATTGTGTCCAGTTCTGGAATCCTCGACATAAGAGGGATATAGAGTTGTTGGAACGGGCCTGGAGGAGGGCTACAAAGATGATCAGAGGGCTGGAGCACCTCCCATACAAGGACAGGCTGAGGGAGTTGAGCTTGTTCAGCCTGGAGAAGAGAAGGCTCTGAGGTGATCTTATAGCAACCTTCCAGTACCTGAAGGGGCTACAAGAAAGCTGGAGAGGGACTGTTCACAAAGGCTTGTGGAGATAGGACGAGGGGGAATGGGTATAAACTGGAGAGGGGCAGATTTAGGCTAGACATTAGGAAGAATTTCTTCACCATGAGAGTGGTAAGGCACTGGAACAGGTTGCCAGGGAAACTGTGAGTGCCCCATTCCTGAAGGTGTTCAGGGCCAGGTTGGATGGGGCCTTGGGCAGCCTGATCCAGTGGGATGTCCCTGCCCATGGCTGGGGGTGGGAACTAGATGATCTTTAAGTTCCCTTCCAACCCAAATTATTCTATGATTCTGTGATTCTATGATTCCACTGACACGGAGCAGTCCACTTCAACTTGCAGTGCAGAGGACATGCTCAGCATCACCCTGTCAATGCAGCCCTGCACCTAAGAGCCCTGAAGGCCGGCTGCAGGCTCGTGTGTGGTGCATCCTCAGTGGCTTCTGCTCCAGGTGAGTCTCGTCCTGCCAAGGGCAGAACTAGTTCAGCTTCCACTGCAGCCAGCAAGTTCACTGCCTGTAGCAGACACCTCAGGGCCACACTATAATCAACCTCAGGAGCACTCCCCAGCTCTGCTACAGGATATAATTCGGGTTTCTTTTACTTTTCCTTCAATGTGACACTTTGTCAGTCTTTGCTCACACACCTCAGCAAAGGAGGAGTGGGAGATGCAGAGCAGCTCCACCTACTCCAAAGAATTTCTCTTCCCTAAATAGGCACAGTCACCACAAATGTATTTGTGAGAATATATGAGAATAAACTGCAAATTCAGAACCAAGCCTATTTTGTTAAACAGCTGGGAATCAGCTGCCTTGAGCCAATGACACAGACCCACAGTGTTCATTTAGATTCACCTCTTTCATGTCAGGCAAGGAACGCCCACATCTGCCTGCACACTATCATCAACAAATCCACCCAGAGCAGAGCTGGGACATTGCTCAATGCTGCAGACGGAAACCCTGCCGTTTCCATGGGCTGATCTCTCTACTTTGGATTTCTGTTCCCCAACTTTTGTCCTAGCAAAACCTGTCAGAAAAGCTGAGACAGAAGCAGAGAGATGTTCCTGATTTTTTAATCTTGCAGCTGCTGTTGAAAATATTCCCATACTCCAGGTCTGCAAAGGTGACTTGAAAACTGCTCTCTTCTCTCATCTGTTTTACACCTTAGTTCTCAATTGTACTCTGGGGCGTACACCGAGCTGAAGTTTACCTCCAGTCTTGCTGCTTAGTGCAGCACTAAGAGCATTACCTACTTACTCACATTTTCTCAAGTAATAAAACTAATAAATCGGTAGAGAGAGAATCAATAAAGTAGCAGCATTAAAAATGCAGAGCACAATGCTTTGGTAAGAAAACACCTTAATGTGTCCTTCCCTGCCACAGTCAAGCTTTTGAAATGATGTACTGCCTCATTTTCTACCTCTTTCAGTTCCTCTTTCTTGTTTATTTTTGCAGAAGACTTGAGAGTGGAGGGGTGTGTGCAAATATGCAGAGTTTCTTTGCCTCTTTCCAGAAATGCTTTTCTCGCTTTAAAGCCTGAGTTGTACCAAGGCTGAAGTGGCTCTTGGACCCAGTGTGGCTTTTGTATGTCAAGGGATTTCTTTTGCATGAAGCCTCCCAGCTAATCTCAAAGGGAGGCTGCCCAGAGGCAGGGATTAGGTCTTCATGAACAATACACTCACATTTCAGACCACATCAAACAGCATCTACATTCTCTGAATGCCCCAGATTTTATTATTATGTCACTATTCCCTGCTAACAACTACTTGAGTTGCCAGAAATCCTGCAGGTCCATGAGGCCGGCCCAGGGAGCCATCAGTATCCCCCCTGACCCCTGTAAACCCCTAACTGCTCACCTCATAGATGTTGGTTGATCCAACAAAAACCTTCCCAATGTCCAGCTGCTCAAAGCTTAAACGGAGCTGGGGTTCTATGCCTTCTCCTTCAATGCACAAGGGCAGCCTGGTTTCACGGCCTGGGGAGAGATTTGTTTCAGTACAATAATTCCTTCTGTTATCCTGGATTTTTTCTTGCTAAACACACATAATTTACCCAGTTCTGTTTCTTGTAACTCCGAGACCAGCTCAAGGCTTGCCCACAAGTAGTTTTCCTGTTTCTCTGCAACAAAAAAGCTCTCCCATCACAATCCCTGGAGATACCCGCAGCAAAGTGAAGGGCATCCCCATCACCAGCATAAGAATCTCAGAGCCAGGAGCACAGCACTGAGCGAGGAATTCCCTGGGAGCAACCTTTTATATCAATCCTCTCCTCACACAGCTCCAATAACTGCAGCTGAGGAGCAGGAAGACAGTTTGTTAACACAAGATCTATGTCATTAGTGCAGGGAGCATTTGCCCAGTAAATCCTGTGCAATTACTGTATACTTAAAAATCTGTTTCATCACATTTGTATCTGTTAGCTCGGAGCAATAAGAGCATATTGTTTTCCATATGCACCATGGACTTAGGGCTACAAGCTGACAACTCCCATGCAGAGAGCAAAGCACATGCTGGCCGAAGGATGTCCTTTCACAGATACCCTCTGCTCACACCTAAGGTCCGGCAGCGTCAGGACAGTGGGAGGTGATCTGGGCTCTGGGACTACAGTGGCGTCCCACTGCCTCAGGAGTCTGGTGATGTATCCACATAATAAAGACTCGTCTTGGAGGAAAATGGCCTACTGGGGCTTAGTGCTTGTCCATTAAAGCTGTTCTCTGTAGTTCTTTGGCCTTCATAGACACCTAACAGCAGAGGAAACGCTGACAACCCCATGCTTTGATTGTTCTGGGATCAGTGATCCAAGCTTGTAGTCAGGCATCCTGAGGGTTGGTCTGGGACAGGAGGCTACCAGGAAACCACAGGGACAGTGGGCATGAGCCAGGATGGCCACCACTGACCCTTACTAGCAATTACACTAGAGCAGCGTAGGCTGGAAGACCGTGCCTTGCCTTCCCTGTGCCTGACAGGAGATGAAGGAGCCGTACCTGAGACGTCGCAGTAAACCATTTTTTGATAGACTGTGGCTTCTTGAGGTTTAAAGATCACATTAATTTCAATCGAAGAATTTGGCAAGACGTCTCCCTCCTAAAACATAAAGCAAATAATTTATCTTCAAACATTACATTTCTTGTTTTCGGCCCCAGCCCTGGAGCCTTTATTCAGAGCATCAGTGCACAGCAAGGAGACAGTAACACTTGACAACAAATTTTATAAGAGAGTTTGGAAGCAGCTGCAAAATTCTAAGTCCCCTACCTTTACTGGCACCTGGTAGAGGCATTTGGTCAAATTTGGGCTACAGTGAAGGAACCAAACTGGCTCACACTCCAGTGAATCAAGCAGGATTTCTTCAGAGTCACCAACCAGTCTAAGGAACCTTTCTCCTCCAAACCTTCCACTGTATCCCTGTGTCACCACGGCTACATGAACACTTTAACTCAGATCAGAAAACATTTGACAAATCTAATAGATTTTTCCATTCTTTACAATGATGCTGCCTCTTACACCCTTCCCTTGCACATGTACCTAAGTACATAATGCACTCCAGTGAGCCAAGGTTCTCAGTAGAACAATAGTTCCCAATAGAACAAGGCCTCTTGTCGGGGGATCAGTGGAGAACAGACTCCTTCCTGCCAATGGCTGCTTCTGCCCCACGCCATGAGCAGTCAGCCAGCGTGCAGGCTCTTCCAGTTGACAGATGACCTGAGAAAGGAGTTGAGAGTTGGATGCATCCTGTTTTTCTCTGCAAGGTGCACACATTGCTGGTTCCCTAAACACATGCTCAAACAAGAAGAGATGGGATTTGCTTACAGCTCCACATCTCTTTCAACAAAAAATCTCTTTTTCCTTGTCACACTCTTGCTCAGGGTTTTAAGTCTGGGCTGTGATAGCAGTGTGTCTGCAACTGTCTGCTGCTTCCTCACAGTCTTCTCCCTTGGCTTCTCTCTTCTCTCTGAGACACAGTCCCAGCACTGGTGTTGAGCCCCTGAGAGTCTGGCTGTCTTGGAGACAGTCATGGTTTGTAAAGCCTCCAATTGCTTCTTGCAACTGGTTTAAACAAAGGTGACACTTGCATCCCCTCAACCCTTAGCCTTACAAATGCCTCTTCATGCATTGTTGACATAAACATGTGCACCTCAGACAACTGTAATGCTCCTGTATCAGGAATGAGGAATTTAGGAGACAGAAAGAACAGTTATTTTTCTGTCAGAGATGTGAGGCTTTAACTCTGCTTACTGCTGGGCATCCTCACTGACTTCTCCAGAAGTCTTGAACTAATGGGAGACTCCAGCATAAATATTAAATAACTGTAACTCTTCTCATCAACCTAGCACTTACAGTTCAAAGAACCATCCCCACAAAAATCACAGAGCTGTGACATGGGGAGTTATTGGGCAACAGCTGCAAATAACTCTTTAAGGTAGAGTCTGCTCAGAGTCAACAGAAGAGAGGGAAGAACAGATGGAAGAAACTGTTGACAACACAAACAAACCATCACCACCACAGTAAGAAGAGAAGTCTGAAAGCACAAAGTCACTTGGATTCCCCTCAAAACCTAGAGCAAACACATTTGCCAGATAAAATATATTTCATATTTCTACCCAGGAAGCAACCGGATGAAAATGAAGCCTTATAACATGACAACACGCTTGCTTGAGGAAGCAAACTGGTGACATCAGCCTTCAACCTGCACTCAGTGTGCTGGATATCAGAGCCTTTGGGTCCCATATAGATGCTGCAGGGACATCACTACCTGGAGTACCAGGACTCAGTGCTGTGGGCATCCAGGGTTCAGGAGCTCGCCTTAACGTACTTCAGGAATTCAAGAGCAGGTTAAGCGACTTGTGGATACATAGTCCAACTGTAACAAAGCAGGAGCCCTGGGACACAGTCCTTAACCAGCTTTGACACACCACAGGATGCTCTTAATGCTCAACTGATCAGCTCCAGTGCCCTACAATATTCCTACCACTCTGATAAATCTCATGGTCACATCGTGCTGTTAGCTACACTGGAGTGAAACTGCTGTTGTGCTGACATTGGAGGCTCTCAGCCTTACAGGGGCTACAGGAGAAACCAAGAGGAGAACGAGATCCCCTTCCAAGGGGGAAAAAAAAATCTGCTTCATCTATTTTAAATAAAGAAGAGTTTGGGATTATTCTAGGGTCTACTCCAAGATGAGAAGGGATCTTGCACAGCTCAGACAGCAGGCATTCTTCATCTCAGGCCATAGTATGATAGAATCACCAGTTTTTTCTTGCTTTTTGCAACAAGCTCTCCCAGCCCCTCAAGATAAACCCAGAGTCTTCTTTCTCAGGATATCCAAACAGCTGATGCGGGATCTGCCAATTGACCTCATCAGGGCAGAGGCGGAGAAGAAAGGGAGGTTCTCAGCTATTGCTTACCACTGGGTCAATGGTGAAAACATCATCGGAGAAAAGCATGGGGTCTCTTTGCACTTGTGACATTTTTTCCTTGAAGATGGCAGAGAGAAGAGGAAGGTCTCCTGGGAGAATGGGGTTCTCCGTGCAGTCTAAGAGAAAATAATCCATGTTCTCGTTGTGCCTCTGCAGCTTGTGACACAGCCTGAAGCCACGGGGAGAGACAAACCACGCAGATCATTTAATAAGCAACATCTTTGCAGACACTGTTGTGTAAGGACAGGGGCAGCAACGCACTAAGGGAAGAAGAGCAGCAGCTCAGCAAGGGGCTAACCCTGAGCCACGGGGTCCCAAATGGATCTGATTGCCATGTGCTGTGCGCTGGCATGGCAGGCAGTCTTACTCCACGCTTACAAGCTAAGAAGAGGTTTTATGAAAGCCAGTAGCCCTCAAGAGAGCAACCTGGCTCAAAGCCACCACCACAGCTGATGGAAAATCCAACAACAACCCCAACTGGCTTTTCCTACCATAGAGCTCCTTGGAGGAGGCAGATGAAGACCAAGGAGCACCCACTGCAGTGCTCCCTGGGAAGGGGAGAAAGAGCTGCACTTCTGCTGGAGGTTACCAGCATCACACTTTTTTATCTTCCCTTTTGGACCTGCAGGGATAAGTCAGCTCTACACTGTATCTTTCCTATACTGCCTTCCACCAGAGCACATGAAAAGCAGATGAATGAATTCAGGCATGGCATTACCTCAGTGAAATGAGTGGGGTTATATGCACAAAAAGAGAGGCCCTGAGAAAGGAAGGAGCATCACCTCTGCATCCAAGCCCTTAAGTCTAGCCTTGAACCATCTTTTCTTTTTCCTTTTTGGCCTTCTCTGGAGAGCTTTGACACAGCTGATCTCTCCTACACTTGGCAGTTGTAGCAGAAATCATTCCAGTATTTGAAGATCACAACCAAGAGAAGGGAAGGGAACACCAGTGAAGCTGCTTCTGAGCTGGCACATTGCTGTCCTCCCTTCACACTACGGTCCCGTGGCCATAAAGAACCAGCAGGGTACAAGTCTAGGGGGTGAGTGGAAGGCTCCAAGTGCAACAGATGGAGGCACTGCAGTATAAACAGTATAGCGATCAACACCCAGCTAAATTCAAATGCAGATAGAAAGGAACTCCAGTCATGGACATTCCCTGTCCTGTGCTGTCCTACCTTCCCCACAGAACCCTCAACTCCAAACTCTCTCCAGGTTCTAAGGAACACCTTATTCTGCTGGAAACCAGGACAGTGGAAGTCAATTCAACATCCTACAGCAGGATGGCTTCTGCTTTCTGGGCCACAGGACTCCACCCTGCACCCTGCTGGGGAAGCAGTTGCTGCGTTATCAAAACCAGAGCAGAAGCAACTGCAGTGACTGCCACAATGGCTCGGTTCCCTGCAGCTATATTAAGGCTCAGGTAACAACTGCTGATATTTTCTCAGCTTCATGGACCCCCTGTAGTCCTGGATCTCTGGACCTCAGTTGCCTGTGCTCCCACAAAACATGAATTTGCAAAACAACACTGCAATCAAACTTTCTTCCCCAAAACATCATCCTCAGCTGGAGCATGGGTTGAACTGGAATGGAAAGCGTTGAGCTCCACTACCCTGGAGCTCAGTGACATCCCCTGACACTGCAGATGGTGTCCTAAATCATACTTGTCCTAAATCAATCCAGATCACTGACACCCCTTGAGCCATAACCTTTGACAAAGGTTTTACCCTTGAGCAGAGTATCTTACTGAAATGAGTCTCTCAAACAAACCTCAGCTTCTCCTGATCTTCCTTTCCCTGAGAAGCAAAAGACTTCCACTGGAAGTGGGCTGTGATTTCACTCTGATTACGGAGGACCACAGTGCTGCGGTTTGACAGAGTAAGGTAAGTCTTCTCAATTTTCAAGGAGCTCCTCTCCAGCCCGACGTTGACATCTACAGCCACTCCATAAAGGCTTGCGTGGATAGCTTCACCTGGAACAAAGCACGGGAGAACCTTTTCTCACCTCACTTGCTGATACTAGAAGAGACCAAGCCACCAGTAGCAGAAGGAAGCGTTATGGCTCTTTGCAGTATTAACCGTTCCACAGACCAGTATAATTATCACATCCA
Organism: Cuculus canorus; assembly: GCF_017976375.1. Lineage (NCBI taxonomy): Eukaryota > Metazoa > Chordata > Aves > Cuculiformes > Cuculidae > Cuculus > Cuculus canorus. The sequence continues at coordinate 1,230,643 of NC_071434.1, forward strand.
GATGGCTGCGTGTGGACAGCATGAGGATGTCGTGGACTACACCTTAAGCACCCCATTTCTGGGTGTGTTTGTAGAGATTTATCCCCAGTGTGACACCAATGACACTGAGATTTTTCAGATGCGCCTAGGTGGCCTTTGGGTTGCCATCAGGTCTCTGGGAATTGTAGATCAAGGTCATTTAGGTGACAGAGGATTACCAGGTCAGTCAAGGCTTGCCCAGGGTCTCCTGCAGGCCTGCCACTGTTGGAGAATGGATGCAGGAATGGTTAAACGAGCAAGGCCATGGATCTATGGAGAAGCTGTGTGAGACTCGTATAACATAGAGGCCGCTTGACATAAGTGGAGATTTACCAGCTGCAATGGGAATGTACCAGAGGAGTGTTAAAACATGCTGATAAGGAAGTAAGTCATGGTCAGGCTGACCTAGAAAGTATGCAGGATGAGCATAACGTAAGGAAGCAGGAATGTATCGTGGGCCCCCAGCTGTAACTGCAAGCAGGAGGGAATAAGATTAAATGAATGCAATAGTAACAAATGATTGTTTTACAAATGCATAACCAAACCAATCAAGTTTAGGGAATGACTAAGTAGAATGTAGTGAAAGATATATAAACCGCAACTGTAATCAATAAAGTCGAAGCTTGCTTTATCACTCATATTGAGTCGTCCGCTTGCTTCCCTCGCCCGTCGCATGCCACCAGTGCTCTGTCTCTCCTGACCCCTTGTTGCTGACAAGCAAAGACATCTAGGGGCACATGGGCAGAAAAGGGAGGTTCAGAGGAACAAGTGAAGTAGCAGCACACAGCGAGATGAGGCACAGAAGGGAATTTAACTGCACTATAAAAGGAGTGACCTCACTTGCTGTCTTTGTGAAGAAGTGTTGAAATGACACTGCTGGGCCATGGCCCATACCAACCTGCCCATTACCATCCTGCAAGCCTGGATCCTGTTGCCCACACCTGCGTGTTGTCTACACTGAGTGCTGCCAAGCTATTTAAAGACCACAGTGAGCACAGCTTTGATTCCCACCTTAGACCCAGCTGAAAGCAGAAAGCCTCTGGTTCTGCACATCAACTCAGAACTGAGTCTTGCTGGAGTACCACCACCATTTCAGCCTCCACAACAGACTCCCAGAATAGTATCCCTCATTTGCAGAGCTTTCTAGCCTTCATTCTTCCCAGCTAAATAACTTCTGGGAGTCATCTGAGATCAAACTTTAGTACCAAAATGACTCCTCCTGATGCAGGTGCTTCCTAGATGCAAACAGCAAGCATCAGACACGCTTTGGGGAAGGCCATCGCCACTCTGACTCCCTAGAAATGGCATTTCAATAAAGTGGTGCTTAAAGCCTCAGAGCTGGCCCCAGCTGACAAATGCAGCAACCCAGTCAAGACGGGGGAGCACCCTCCAGCTACTCCTCACTGCAAGGCAGCCAGCAGACAGAACTGCTTTTAATAGGCCTCCATGCAACAACACGAGGAGAGAGATGGATACATGCTGGATGGACTCCTTAAGTTCAAAGTCAGACAACTCAGCAGAACCACCTTTGTTCTGGGAAGAGAGAGCCCCTTCTTGGGACAGGGGAGCTAGGGAATGAAACTCAGGTTTTAATGCAAGCCATGAAGATCCTGGCCCTGATAATTCACTCCGTCTTTTAATTCACAAAGTATAAACCACACAGCCCCAAACTCCCTTGTCACTACTAATTTACCCCAGGGAAAGATCTATCCCTCTGCATTCTATCATATAGGTTATCTACATGCATACAAGCGAGGTACTTTCTGCGCTTCTCTCCTCTGAAATTTCATTAGTTCGTTCAAGAAAGAATTATCCAACTACCTGAGCTTCTCAGAGTGGGCATAAACCATTCTCTGGGAATATGTCATCAAATGACAAATATTAAACAAAGCTAAGATAACTCACAAGGCTGTAAAGAGCACCTAGAAGACATAGGAGCCATTTTATACCTTCTACAAATTCGAAACAAGCAAAATGTTCATCACTGGGCTCAAGCATCACAGTGTCACCTAGATTAAGACATCATACTTCCCAGGACTAACGTCTAGGAGCAGGGACAAACCAAACCTTCAGGCAAGAGAAAATGCACAGCAGATGCAATGGAGAAAGTGCCTAATTCTGGGTCACGAGATACCTCTGCTGAACCAAGGAAGCGTTTTAACACGCCATACGTTTTTCTCAGGTTTCCTTTCAAGTGACTCACAAAGCTGACAGCATTTCTGTGGCCTGATCTTGGCTTCTGGAACCCTGCTACAGATTTTATACCTATCTGAAGAGGCAGTGAACACTCCCTGCCAAATCCCAAGAGCCCTCAAGTCTTGGCTTTTTGAATGCTGATGTTGTGAAGCACAGGCAGAGGGTGACACAGAAAAAGAGTCTGTGGCAAGACAACAGAAAAGCAGTGTTTGGAATGGGGGTGTGTAAGAAAGAGAAGGCATTGGGAAGAGTCTGACAGAGACACACATTCCCCACATTACACTGCAAACATGGCATTATATAGGAAGAAAATTCCTCACATGTGTATGCGCACTGCAATGGAGAATCCATATTCCTCCTTCTGGCACTGAGCAAGTCCCAGAAAAACAGGATTCCAAAACCTCATTCCTGTTTCAGGGGATCTGCATTAACAATCCCCTGATCACCAATCATTTTCACTGCTATTTGAGGCAAAGCTGGGATGGGGAGGTACAACTGGAGAGAGCAGTAAGCCAGCTAGGACAATGTGGAGTGGTGGCAGATGGCTGTCACCTGGGTGCTGGATGGAGAACACCCTGCTGACACCAGGGTCCCAAGGGATGGACCAGCACACGGTGACACAGGACACACAGGAGGACTCGGCCTTTGCCTCTCATCTGCTCATTTCTGGCACTGAAACTTACCCGTGTCATAGTGAACTACCAGGGAGCCAGAATGACCCCCAGTTTCCAGCGGGTGAAACTCCACCGTTACTTGTGTGGCTTCACCAATTCCAAGGTTCCAAATGGAGGGATTGACAGAGAAAGGGCTGCAACACAAAAAGAGATGCCAAGACTGTTGTGGGGACTACATTCCTTTTGCAGTCTAGTTCCCTTCAGCTTACTTATGCAAGCCTTGAGAAGAGGAGGCTGAGGGGAAACCTTATCGCTCTCTACAACTGCCTGCAAGGATGTTGTAGAGAGGTGGGTGCTGGCCTCTTCTCCCAAGTGACAGGGGACAGGACAAAGGGGAATGGCCTCAAGCTGCACCAGGAGAGGTTCAGACTGGATATCAGAATAAAATTTTTCACAGAAAGGGTCATCGGGCACTAGCAGAGGCTGTGCAGGGAGGTGATTGAGTCACCATCCCTGGAGGTATTTAAAAGACGGGTAGATGATGTGCTCAGGGACATGGCTTAGTGGCAAATACAAATGGTTGGACTCAATGATCCAAGACGTCTTTTCCAACCCGGTGATTCTATGATTCTAAGAAGCAATCAAACCACAGTCAGCAGAAGAAAGACACAATGTCCAGAATCAGCAACAGAGCTACTGACTCTCCTTTATGAAGGGATTAATTTCTGGTTGCACTTGTTAAAACAGACACAACAGCTGACACATTCCAAAATGCCTCCTTCACTAGCTCACAGCTTGCCCACTTCTGAACTCAGCATTTGGTTTGCCTGAGCCAAGCTCCCAGAGCTGTCACTGCCACACAGCACCTCAGACAGCCCAAAGGCAGCCAAGTTGCCTTCAACCTAACAGAATCAGTCTTGCTGGATGCTGTTTTGGAGATACGTTATTGCAGTATAAAGCTTTGCTGCAGCTTGCAGAGTTTGGTCATCAGTTGCATCGTGCTTAAATCACTATAAGGAACTGCAGAACCCACTTCCTGCCCATTGCCACATATGGCAACACAGCAGCTCAGATGCTCTGGTTCCTTTTTGTTACTGTTTACCAAACATATCATAGAATCATAGAATCAAGGCTATAAAACCTCAGTTCCCTCAGCCGCTCCTCATAAGACTTGTTTTCCAGCCCCTTCACCAGCTTCATTGCTCTTCTCTGGACACGCTCCAGAGCCTCAACATCCTTCTTGTGGTGAGGGGTCCAGAAACGAACACAGTATTCGAGGTGCGGTCTCACCAGTGCCGAGTACAGAGGGAGAATAACCTCCCTGGACCTGATGGTGACCCCATTTCTGATACAAGCCAAGATGCCGTTGGCCACCTTGGCCGCCTGGGCCACTGCTGGCTCATGTTCAATCGCTGTCAACCAACACCCCCAGGTCCCTCTCCTCCAGGCAGCTTTCTAGCCACTCGTCCCCTAGTTTGTAACACTGCATATATCATCACACAACAGTGTTTTGCACAAAAGAGATGAGCTCCATTACCTCTGAGTGCTGATGCAGTAGCGGGCCTCCCGATTACCGACATTGCGAACTAGCAGAGTTTTCTGGGTGCTGTACTTGACTGGACAGATGGAGAAGCTCAGCTGGTCAGGGAAATCCAGGATAGCTCGAGCACCTATAGCTCGAATAGGGACATTAAACATTTCCCTTTCCGTGATGCAGGTGAGCTGGTGGAAATAATCCTGCAGGGGAAGAAACAGTCTCATCACTGGGCATTTAGTGGCATCCCCACGGCAGAAGGAAAAACGCTGTTTCTAAGACTCCAGCCACAGCATTCAACAGCACAATGGTACTTTTTACCTTAATAACCTTTCATTCCAGCAACAGGACTTGCACAGGGCTGTTAACTCACAAGAAAGAAACAACCCCGTGGATTTGCTTTCACAGCAACTTGCAGAAACAGACAAGACTAACTCATACTTTGATTCTGAGGCACCAAAACAGAGTCATTTCACGCGGGGGACTACAGCAGTGACAAGAACCTGCTTCAATCCCCATGGCCAACTAATAAAGGCATGACTAGGGACCCAGCTGTGCCACAGCACTGGCTCCTAATACCAGCAACGTGGCAATGTCACGTGGCAGGGGATGCTCAGGTTCATGTTCAAAAGGACTTTGTCACATGGACAGTCAACAGTCAATCCCTGGTGAAATATGAAAAATCTGTTTGTGAAACATCTAATAGCCTCCAGCCCAGGAGAGCAACATCTTTGCCATGGGGAAGGATTTTCCCCCAGTTCTAGATCCAGTCTCACCCCACTGAAACCAGGACAGTTCCTCAAAACCCACACCACAAGCCCGTTCTAAATCCAGCCTTGCAGGTTCATCTTCCACTGAAGGCACTATGAATCTCCTGGGGCACCCACGCTCACCTTGTTCTCCTCAGGGGTGAAAAGGATGTGGAAAGATGTAGTCATGCCAGGTGCTACCTTACGGCACATACCACTGGGGACATCTAGCTTGAAATACAGTGAGCTCTCCATGACAATCTTCAGCCGCTGAGGAACCTACAGGAAAGACATGAAACTATAATTTTGCACTTGTAGAAACATGAGAAGAGACCTGGCCACACCCTGGAAAAATCCTTCCTCGGCCACCCTTCCAGAGCACCTTTCACTCCAGAGGTACGTGTACAGACCACACAAGGGTGGACTTGAATCCCTTCTGTCTGGGCAAACAGCTCTAGGCCAGAACCAGCAGGAAAGCAAGGGAAGCACTATCCGAAGCAGGGAAGACACCAGCAGTATTGAGTTACAACCACATCGTCAACCAACCCAAAGAACCTTCTTGCTTCTGCCTGCACACATCCATGCAGTTACGCCTACAGAAGGGCCCTCCAGAGGGCATTCTCTGAAGGTAGAAGAGTTATTTGTTATCCTGGGGCAAGGAAGAAATTCCCTTCTAACAAACTGGGTGTGAGTGGGGCAGTCAAGCCACTATGCTACAGGGCTATGCAGGAAGAGCAATAAGAGAAGGAGACTGCAGACACTGAGGCCTTACTGGAAGTAGAAGCAAGCTAAAGAAGAGAAAAAGAAGAACAGAATAGAACAGAGAGACAACTCCAGAAACAAGGAGAAGGCTAAGGAAATTTCAAGGGGGCTGTAAAGAAATGAGGGAGAAGTGTAATACTTTGCAGGGAAAGACTGATGCAGAAGATGAGAGCAGTCAACTTACTGAAATCACGGAATGCCAGATGACTCCACTAGGCTCTGCCTATCAATTATGGGATTCAAGGGCACCTTCTGCCTTGAGATACGTGACTAACACTGACTCAGTATGGCTTCATTATTAAAAGCCAGTCTTGGCCCTCCGGAGGCTCTGGCAGCCAGGCAGCTGCCAACACAGGCAAGCTGGATTTCTGGGCATTCCTCCCCACTCCCAGTAATGCATGAGAGCAGATAAGAACTGTACAGCCCTCAAGATTCCCATCAATCCAGGTCTTTCAAGGGGAAAGATGGTGACCAGAGAAGCTCCTTTGGGTAAGAAACCACAAACGCATGGCCAAAATCAGGGGAGAAACCACAGCATGGGAAGATTACAACCACCTTCAAAATAAAGATGGTGATACGTGTTATTCTAGATGCGCTGTGCAGCATGTGGATGGCATCACTCTTCTTTTCCAGCACATGACTTATGAGGAGTGGCTGAGGGAGCTGGGGTTGTTCAGTCTGTAGAAAAGGACACTGAGGGGAGACCTTATCACTCTTTACAATGACATAAAGGGAGGCTGTAGTGAGGTGGGGGTGTGTCTCTTCTCCCTGGTAACTCGGGATAGGATGGGGGGAAATGGCTTTAAGATGCACCAGGGGAGATTTAGGTTGGATATTAAGAGGAATTTCTTTACTGGAAGGGTTGTCAAGCATTGGAATAGGCTGCTCAGGGAGGTAGTTGAGTCATCATCCCTCGAGGTGTTTAAAGATGAATAGACGTCATACCCGGGGACACGGTCTAGTGGTGGACTTAGCAGGGCTGGACTTCTGGTTGGACTTGATGATCTTAAAAGTCTTTTCCAACTGAAACTGTTCTGTGATTCTGTAATATCAAACCTTCACGTCACACCACTTACCTTGTCTACATTCCTCAGAACCAGTGGCATTTCATAGACCTCATGAGGGACATAGCTCTGAAATACAACCTCCAACCTCCGATGGGAGAGGCTGGAACAAGCTTCGGTCCAGGTCAACTGTTGAGAACTGGAGACACAAGACAGACAGCAGTGAAAGGTTCAGCTGCTGGGAGGAAGATTAACGAGCAAGAACCCAAGAATGATCTGTGAAATAGTGACCCTTGATGAGCACATGTGCCTGGCTCATTCTGGGGAAACAGGAGCCCACCCACCTGGGTTCTGAGCTGATCAACAGTTTCTGGATCACCTTAAGCAGGCTCAAACTAAGAATCTCTTTCGACAGGCATTTCTCTAAGAAGTTTCCTTCTCAAAAACACGGGGCAATGCTTACCTCCGGCTGAGCTCTCTACTTGATGTGGTCACACAGCTCCAGAGCACTTACTGAAAGAGCCACATGCACTCAAGGAGCAAGTGAAACCCAAGAACTTACATGAGACTCTATGGGAGACAATTTTGGGATGAGCTTTACTCCAAGAGTGAGGCACTAAGCCACACATGGCCCGCAATAACTTTTATGGTACAGAGCCTAGAATCAGCACCCCAGGAAGTAAAACACTCATTAGGGAAAGGATAAGTGAGGTCAGTGCTGGTTGGTGATAAGCTTCAGATCTTCACAGCCAGGCTATAAGTAAGAGTGGGCTTGGCATCTCCTTTTACATGAGCTTTAAATAGATGGTTTATTGTATTCTGTGACTGCTATTTTCTTTAATACCACTGCAGAAGCATGCCTGAAAATATACGCTAACAGCAAATATTGACTGAGGCATTACTCTGAGAAAATTCCTCTCTGCTTTGCCTCTCCACTTCCAGCTGCGCTGTTACCACCCTGCTCCTCAACAGAGATCCCGGTCATGCTGAAGCCATCAGCTGCAGCACACTGCCAGTTACTTGTGCGCTCGTTTCATGCATTCCCAATCTCCCGTGCAATCTGGAGCAACCCTTAACCCTTTTTTCACAAGTCTCTTTGCTGGCAATTTTCTGCTCAGCAGCCCAGCTCAGTCATCAACCTGTTTGGACCATCAGCTACACTGAGCAGTCACGTGAGAAAGGTAGCTTTAAACATACACCTGAGAAACCATTGATCCGGATAAAGCACATCCACTCCACTCTGCCCAGGGCAATTCCTCTGCGTATCTGGCAGCATCCCGCACGCTGCAAAGCTATTACCTTTCTAAGGGTCCCATAAGTTGTTACAACCCAAAACATTAATGCAATCTGTGTTGTTAAATCTTGAGTGATTACCAGAGCACCCACAGCCTTTAAAGACCAATGCTGCCACCACTGAGGGAGTCGTGACTCCAGGCATTTGATAGTGACTACACCAAAGCATGCAGTGGCTGTTCCAGCTAGAGAACAGAAAATGGCAAGGTCGTGCCTTCGTGTGTACTGACCCAGCCCTCCCCCAGCACCATGCATTAGCCATGGTAGCTAAGACGGGAGCTAACTCCAGCAAGACCCACCAGCTTTACTTTTTTTATATTGGCCTAGGGTAGAGCAGGCCTTCAGCATCTGACCGGTGAAAAACACTTTCCCTCTCCCCTAGCAGATTGCAGAAGGAATCCACTGCCACAAGCAGTTTGAAAGGACAAGGGGACCCAGTCACTGAGGTGTTTGCACGACCTCGAGGCAAGCCTGTCACAAGCACACACCCTCTACAAACACCACACCAAATGGAAAGGGGAGGGGCAGGGAAAGTCTACCTTGTGATGGGATGCTTCACTTATATCGCGAAGCTGGGTAATCCGGGGCAGCTTCAACTCCTGAGAGGTAGCCAGACTCTGCTTCGTGGTTAGAGACTTCTCCTTCATGAAAGCAGAAGGAGTCATCTGAAACAGAAAACATCAGCAAGAGCTCGAGAATTGGTTCAGAAAGGCTTTTCTTGTTGAAGTGCCACTGATGGATAATTTGTCAGAGGCAAATTGTCACATGCTAGGATCATCCTGGAATCCTGTAAGTGCTCTGCTGAAATATTTAACAGCAGTACATCAATGATCTAGAGCACAATGCACATGCTCTAACCAAGTGACTCTGACCCATTAGCTTCTCCTTCATGATCCGATGTGAGACTTTTGGGAATCTCTGCTCTATCCGTCTTCCTGCTACCGAGTGGAGTCAGAGAAGACTCAGGCCAAGGTAGGCAGACTTCATCAGCCTGTCTCTAGATTGGAAGCTGTTCTTCTTCCAAGAGGAAAGAGAAGAGCACAGTCTCAGAGCAACTCCGGGACATCTTTGTCTGTGGAAGCTGGGACCTTAACCATCAGTGGCAGTGGTTTTCGAGCCTGGAGGGTGCTTTCACCTTCTTTCTCCTCCCTGCCTGCTCTCCTCCAACCCTGAAAACTCAGCCGGATCCTCAGGAAGCCCGTCCGGATGCTGAGGGAAAAAGCTGTGGGTTGGGGGCAGCATCAGGGTGGGGAAGAACGAAGCAGCCGTTCTCTTGCAAGAGTCCCTTCTGTCCCGACAGAGTTCCAGAGTCGTGTCCACGACAGGAGAACACAAGCCAGATGCTCCTCAGAGTCTCTGGGCTCGGTTGATTTTCTTACCAGGATTTTCTTGGCTGTGTCTCTGCACAAAGACGGTGCCTGGTTCCATGGTTTGGGTGGGTTTGGTGAAGGGGAGGAACCTTGTGTTTGCCTTTGTCTGGTGAGCCAGGCTTCCCCCTCCCTGTGAGGAAGGCCTGGCACCCCTCGTCTCTGCCCCCAGCACTGCCCGGCCCAGGTGTGAGCACAGGAGTGTGCGTGTGAGAAGGAGCAGGGCCCAACAGGAGTCGATGGGACCAAAAGGATGCCAGGAATTGCAGAGGATCATCTTCATAGGCACTGGCGCTGTGCGATGCCGTCAAAGAAGCCGAGTGCCTTTGCCGTGGTGCCTTTTGGCAAGGAGGGATGGATGGGAGCTGCAGCAGTCTTGTCAGCAAGGGCTAGAAACAGCCCTTCCCATCAGAATGCCGAGGCGCTTTTCTCCGGCTTGAAGTGCAGGCTGGGTGGCTGACAGCCATCGTCTCCCTCCGTACGGTCGATGGGGTTTCACAGCCCTGTGGGGCCCCTCAGCCCAAGGCAGATTGGTTTTGCCCAGGCTGGCAGGTCAGGTTAGGTTCCATTTGGATGCGCATTTAGCGCTGCGTTCGGCTGTGGTTGTGGTTGTGGCTTTGGGGTTTTTCTCTTGGGCATCCAGTTGCCCTCGTTAGTGCTGCGGCTTTGCCTTGGCTGTGAGGAAGCCGGGCAGCTGCAAAGCGGCTGCCACAAAGTGCTCTTATGCATGTGTTGGACCTGTGTGCATGGAATCCATGGCAGCTCTTCCTCCTCCTCCTCTGTGTGTTGTCGGGGCTCTTAGATGCTGCCGGTATGGAGAAAGGGCAGGAGGAGCCAGGTTTGTGAGAGGGGTGGACATTGCCTTGTTCTCCCTCTTCCTTGAAGCTGCATCTTGTGCTTCAGACAGGGGCAGACGCTGCGGCCGGAACCAAGATGAGAGACGGCAGTAGCAGTACTAGGGCAGCTGCTCCAGCCAGAGCAGAAGGGAGCGACACCAGAAGGGAGAAACAGCTGAAGGAGAGAGATCGAGCTCTGGCAAATCAGATGGAGCAGATCTTGAGCACGCTGAAGCAGGTCACTGAGCAGCTGGGATCTGTGCAGGCTGAGCTCAAAAGCTCCCAAGTAAGTCTCATGGAACGTAGACAGAAATCCAAAAAGTAAGCCCAACCATTTCCCTTCTTCCTCCCTGCCCTGTAATGGAATCTGGCCAGAACAGGAGCCCGGGAGACAAGAGGAACCTCTTCTGCTGCCGTTCTGGCAGTGCAGCTGCACTTGGTGTTTGCCATGGGAGGAGGGAAGGAGACTCCAGTCCTCAGCACCTCCTGGGAAAGCGCCTTCAAAGCTACCACCTGGGTTGCTGGGAAGCTGGAGTAGCAGCACATCTGGGTGGCTCGGAAGTCCGTGTGCTCCAGTCCCAGAGGGCACGGTCACACCTGGGGAGCAGCTTTGTGCCCAGATGTGCCATGGCCGTTCTGGCAGCTCCCGCCATTTCCCACAGGGCACCTGCTACGCTGGCAGCTCACAGAGAGGAGAGCTCATAGGAGCGGCCGCTCGGACACAGGGCACCAGGGAAGGAGTCTGAGCCACGGGAGCCAGGTAAGCAGCTGCAGGTGGGATTCTGCAAAGGGCAGCTGCGTTAGGGACTGCAGTTGGGATTTGCCTGTGCTACTCAAAGAGTGGCCATGTGGAACCAGGAGAAAGATGATCCAGGCTTCTCCTGCAGAGCACCAGGCCGGTCCAATTAGTTGCTAACCCAAAAGAGGAGCCACTTCTCCCAGGCAGAACTGATCCCGTCCCGTGCCCAGTGTTCCTCAGGAACCCCGAGGTGCAATAGCGCTGATTGTCTTGGGAGGCTCTGTCTGCCCAAGGTGGTGTCGGGAGCGAGTGCTGTGGCAGGACAAGTTCTCTCTGTCTCCAGCAAGGAACGAAAGATCTTTGCTTCTTCCATCGCATGCATCCCTTTCATCCTTTGTTTCCCCTGGGGGGCTTCAATATGTCCAGGTCTTTCCCATGTCCGGTCACACTTGAGAGCTGTCCTTGCACTGGTGGGGTGGGGCTGCTGGAAATCTACATTGGATCTCGCTTTCTCTCTTCCAGGCACAGGTGAACGTGGAACCACAGCTGCCGTGGACTCTCCCTGGACGCCCTCAGCTCTCTCACAGAATGCACATGAAGTGGAGGATCCCTCCTTTGGGGGATAGACGGCCCAAGATAAAACCTGCGAAGAAGAATTATTAGGAGGGATTGAATTGGTGTAATTATCTATTCTACATTTTTAGAAAATGTTATTACAGTGTTGCATAGGGGTATCAGATTTTAGCATCTATTGTTAAAGACAAACCATTAGAGATTGTGTCAGATAAAATTGTTATACAGAGATAAGAATTATTAAATTATTAAACAGATGACAGGCTGTGGAAATTCCTTCTCTGCGCCAATCTCCCGTGCTTTCCCATCGCTGTCCCTTAGGGACTTGTTTAGCTCTTTTGCCAAAGAGACATGAAGTCCAGGATCCCCTTCCAGGGACACTCCGCCCCAGCACAATGCTTTGAAGAAGAGTGATTGAAGTGGCAGGAACCACTCAGCAAAGGCTGTGACAATGCCGTTCCTGCTCCCTTCTCCGTGCTTTGCCATCACTGTCCCTGCTGCAGCCACCCCAGCCTGGGACTCCACAGGGATCCGTGCCTGGGGACAGCAAAGCCCTCAGAGCACTCCCCTTCCTGGGCTCCCCCAGGGACTCTGCTGGATGGGCTGCCGGGCCAGGGAATCGGGGGGATCCCAGCCCAGAGCTGCTCCCTCCTGCTGGGCCGGGAGCTGGAGGATTGGGCTGGGTGTGCGGCCACAGGGAGCGGAAGGAAAAGACCCGGGCTGGGCTGGAGAGTGGAGAGAGAGGGGCCAGCACGGGGGGAGCTGGGGTCCCTGCCTCGCCCGGGGTCACTGGGAGCTCTGGTCCCTCCCTTGCTCTGTGATAATAAAGCTGAATGCGAGAATAAAGGTAAATTTGTGGAGAAATGGGACAGACTCCTCCTCCCCACAAGGAGGAGGACAATCGAGTCACCCTTAGAGTCACAGGGATATAGAGAATGCTCCAGCATGCATTGGCCTTTATGTGTGCGGCAGCAGAAGAGCGTAAAGGCTGATGCCCAGAGGGGCTCTAGGAAGCGGCTCATCCCTTGGGCAAAGGGCTCACCAAACCCCTCTCCATCACCTTCCAGCAGCCCTGGCTGACTGGAGAAGTTCCACCAGACTGGAGGTTGGCAAATGTCTACCCATTTACAAGAAGGATCTGAGGGAGGATCCAGGGAACTCCAGGCCTGTCAGTCCGACCTTGGTGCCGGGGAAGGTACACGCAGCAGGTCATCATCTCCCCAGGGCTCAGACACATTCTGCTCAATCTCCTTATCCACGATCTGGATGAGGGGGTTGAATGGACCCTTAGCGAGTTGGCAGATGACACCAAGCTGGGAGGAAGTGTCGACCTGCCTGCGGGTAGGGAGGCTCTGCAGAGCGATCTGGACACGCTGGATCAATGGGCTGAGACCAACGGGATGAGGTTCAACGAGGCCAAGCGCCGAGTGCTTCACTTGGGACACAACGACCCCGTGCAGCGCTCCAGGCTTGGGGAAGGGTGGCTGGAAAGCTGCCTGGCAGAGAAGGACATTGAGGGTGGTGGTTGTGAGTGGCTTAAGATGAGCCAGCAGTGACCCAGGCGGCCAGAAGGCCACCAGCATCCTGGCTTGGATCAGAAACAGGGTGGCCAGCAAGAGCAGAGAAGGGATTGTGTCCCTGCACTCGGCATTGGTGAGGCTGCACCTGGAATCCTGGGTTTGGTTTTGGGGTCCCTCACTACAAGAAGGACTGTGAGGGGCTCCAACATGTCTAGAGAGAGGAACACAGCTGTGGAAGGGTCTGGCAAACAAGGGCTGCCAGCGACAAAGAGTCAGGCAGACTGATAAAGTCTCTTTTGCTGCAAACCCTCGAGTTTCCCATTCAGAAGTCATTGCCAGTGCCAGAGATGCTGGGAGCTGTGGTCCCTTCCTGCCCCAGGGAATGCTGGGAGCTGTGGTCCCTTCCTGCCCCAGGGAATGCTGGGAGCTGTGGTCCCTTCCTGCCCCAGGGAATGCTGGGAGCTCTGGTTCCTCCTTGTGCTTCGAGTGGTGCTGGTGATTCTGGGATGGAGGTTTGTACAGCCAAAGATTTGACACTAGAGCCTTCACTGGAGGGTTCTATTCCAGCCACAAGGCAAACCAGACTTTTCCGTGGATAATTCCAAGGGCAGGGGGCTGGAAAACTCATTTCTATTCTGAGGTCAGGCCGGTGCCGGTCCTCTTCTGGCCATCCAAAAATCCTGCCCCACCTCCTGTATTGAGCTCATTTCCAAGGTCCTGTCAATTTGTGTTCTTTCCCTTTGAGCAGGCAGAAGGCGTCGGAGCTGCAACACCGATGGCCGGGCCAGATTCCTCCCGTTCCCCCCTCAGCCCCGGGAGTCCCCGACCATCGGAAAGTGCCAAGGTACAAATGTTGCTGAGGGGACGTGAGCGAGGGCTCAGTGTGTGTGAGTGCTTGTGTGAGGGTCTGGAAACCAACCCGAGCTTGTCTCAGCAGGAGAGCAAAGCTGAAAGGAAAGCGAGAAAGCTGGAAAAAGCCCAGAGTGCAAAGCTGTCTCTATCAGAGGAGATGGAAAGAGAATTGCGTCAGGCCCGAGGGCAGGCAAGGGAACTGTGGGAGCAAGTGGCCCAGCTCCAGAGAGAAAACCTCTCCCTCCGTGAACAGCTGGCGGAGGTGCAGGAGATGGCCCAACATCGACTGGTGAGTGATGCCTTTCCGTGTGAGGGGGAAAGTGCAGAACAAGAGGTGAGGTTGGCACTGAAGGAGAAGGAGTGAAAGGAGCCATTCCCAAGGCCGTCTGGTGCTCCGAACAGCCAGCAGGGCTGAGCTCTGTGTGTGTCCAGCAAGAGCAGGGGAGGGATTGTGTCCCTGTACTGGGCATTGGGGAGGCCACGTCTGGAATCCTGGGTTCAGCTTTGGGGGCCCTCACTACAAGAAGGATTTTGTGAAAAATGAGGGGGAACTCCAGGCCTGTCAGTGAGGGGGAAAGTGAGGGGGAACTCCAGGCCTGTCAGTCCGACCTTGGTGCCGGGGAAGGACACGCAGCAGGTCATCACCTCCCCAGGGCTCAGTCACATTCTGCTCAATCTCCTTATCCACGATCTGGATGAGGGGGTTGAATGGACCCTTAGCGAGTTGGCAGATGACACCAAGCTGGGAGGAAGTGTCGACCTGCCTGCGGGTAGGGAGGCTCTGCAGAGCGATCTGGACACGCTGGATCAATGGGCTGAGACCAACGGGATGAGGTTCAACGAGGCCAAGCGCCGAGTGCTTCACTTGGGACACAACGACCCTGTGCAGCGCTCCAGGCTTGGGGAAGGGTGGCTGGAAAGTTGCCTGGCAGAGAAGGACATTGAGGGTGGTGGTTGTGAGTGGCTTAAGATGAGCCAGCAGTGACCCAGGCGGCCAGAAGGCCACCAGCATCCTGGCTTGGATCAGAAACAGGGTGGCCAGCAAGAGCAGAGAAGGGATTGTGTCCCTGCACTCGGCATTGGTGAGGCTGCACCTGGAATCCTGGGTTTGGTTTTGGGGTCCCTCACTACAAGAAGGACTGTGAGGGGCTCCAACATGTCTAGAGAGAGGAACACAGCTGTGGAAGGGTCTGGCAAACAAGGGCTGCCAGCGACAAAGAGTCAGGCAGACTGATAAAGTCTCTTTTGCTGCAAATCCTCGAGTTTCCCATTCAGAAGTCATTGCCAGTGCCAGAGATGCTGGGAGCTGTGGTCCCTTCCTGCCCCAGGGAATGCTGGGAGCTGTGGTCCCTTCCTGCCCCAGGGAATGCTGGGAGCTCTGGTTCCTCCTTGTGCTTCGAGTGGTGCTGGTGATTCTGGGATGGAGGTTTGTACAGCCAAAGATTTGACACTAGAGCCTTCACTGGAGGGTTCTATTCCAGCCACAAGGCAAACCAGACTTTTCCGTGGATAATTCCAAGGGCAGGGGGCTGGAAAACTCATTTCTATTCTGAGGTCAGGCCGGTGCCGGTCCTCTTCTGGCCATCCAAAAATCCTGCCCCACCTCCTGTATTGAGCTCATTTCCAAGGTCCTGTCAATTTGTGTTCTTTCCCTTTGAGCAGGCAGAAGGCGTCAGAGCTGCAACACCGATGGCCGGGCCAGATTCCTCCCGTTCCCCCCTCAGCCCCGGGAGTCCCCGACCATCGGAAAGTGCCAAGGTACAAATGTTGCTGAGGGGACGTGAGCGAGGGCTCAGTGTGTGTGAGTGCTTGTGTGAGGGTCTGGAAACCAACCCGAGCTTGTCTCAGCAGGAGAGCAAAGCTGAAAGGAAAGCGAGAAAGCTGGAAAAAGCCCTGAGTGCAAAGCTGTCTCTATCAGAGGAGATGGAAAGAGAATTGCGTCAGGCCCGAGGGCAGGCAAGGGAACTGTGGGAGCAAGTGGCCCAGCTCCAGAGAGAAACCTTCTCCCTCTATGAACAGCTGGCGGAGGTGCAGGAGATGGCCCAACATCGACTGGTGAGTGATGCCTTTCCGTGTGAGGGGGAAAGTGCAGAACAAGAGGTGAGGTTGGCACTGAAGGAGAAGGAGTGAAAGGAGCCATTCCCAAGGCCGTCTGGTGCTCCGAACAGCCAGCAGGGCTGAGCTCTGTGTGTGTCCAGCAAGAGCAGGGGAGGGATTGTGTCCCTGTACTGGGCATTGGGGAGGCCACGTCTGGAATCCTGGGTTCAGCTTTGGGGGCCCTCACTACAAGAAGGATTTTGTGAAAAATGAGGGGGAACTCCAGGCCTGTCAGTGAGGGGGAAAGTGAGGGGGAACTCCAGGCCTGTCAGTCCGACCTTGGTGCCGGGGAAGGACACGCAGCAGGTCATCACCTCCCCAGGGCTCAGTCACATTCTGCTCAATCTCCTTATCCACGATCTGGATGAGGGGGTTGAATGGACCCTTAGCGAGTTGGCAGATGACACCAAGCTGGGAGGAAGTGTCGACCTGCCTGCGGGTAGGGAGGCTCTGCAGAGCGATCTGGACACGCTGGATCAATGGGCTGAGACCAACGGGATGAGGTTCAACGAGGCCAAGCGCCGAGTGCTTCACTTGGGACACAACGACCCTGTGCAGCGCTCCAGGCTTGGGGAAGGGTGGCTGGAAAGTTGCCTGGCAGAGAAGGACATTGAGGGTGGTGGTTGTGAGTGGCTTAAGATGAGCCAGCAGTGACCCAGGCGGCCAGAAGGCCACCAGCATCCTGGCTTGGATCAGAAACAGGGTGGCCAGCAAGAGCAGAGAAGGGATTGTGTCCCTGCACTCGGCATTGGTGAGGCTGCACCTGGAATCCTGGGTTTGGTTTTGGGGTCCCTCACTACAAGAAGGACTGTGAGGGGCTCCAACATGTCTAGAGAGAGGAACACAGCTGTGGAAGGGTCTGGCAAACAAGGGCTGCCAGCGACAAAGAGTCAGGCAGACTGATAAAGTCTCTTTTGCTGCAAATCCTCGAGTTTCCCATTCAGAAGTCATTGCCAGTGCCAGAGATGCTGGGAGCTGTGGTCCCTTCCTGCCCCAGGGAATGCTGGGAGCTGTGGTCCCTTCCTGCCCCAGGGAATGCTGGGAGCTCTGGTTCCTCCTTGTGCTTCGAGTGGTGCTGGTGATTCTGGGATGGAGGTTTGTACAGCCAAAGATTTGACACTAGAGTCTTCACTGGAGGGTTCTATTCCAGCCACAAGGCAAACCAGACTTTTCTGTGGATAATTCCAAGGGCAGGGGGCTGGAAAACTCATTTCTATTCTGAGGTCATGTTAAAAGTGAAATTGTTTAATTAAACTATTAGGGTATATAAATTCAACAAAGTGTGAAGCTCTTCTTTACAAAAATACAGTATATGTAACTTTGCTGTGACAATGTAACTTCTGCAATTTGTTTCGCTTATTGCTACTCAAGATAAGCAATTTGTGTACTTTGCTTGCCTTATATGGAGAGTGTACGTGATTATTGCTACTCAAGATAAAGAGAGCCTCTCGGCGGAATACAAGGAAAGCTTCTTAGTGGAATACAGGGTGCGCACGGAAGATATGCAAGAAAAACAAGAAAAATGGACTATATAAAGGACTGCATATACGCTGGAGGGTGTGGCAGCAGTGGAGCGGAGATTTATCCCGTCACTCTGTCACCCAGCGCTGCTTTTGCTCGCTTTCCACTTGCTTGATTATTAATAAAAAGGACTGATTGAAATTATTTGGCGTCCAGTCCAACGTTTATTACAATTTGGTGCCGTGACTCGGATTGGAGAATAGTGTCTCGTCGTCTCCTGGGGAGGCGCCCCAAGCACTTCTCCACTTCTCGGCCCTGGGGGCTGACGATTCACTCTCACCCATTCCGACGAACCTAAATTCTGGAAAGTGGAGCAATTGAGACCGGAAAAATCCCATAACGTTTAGTGCACTAAAGTCCGGACGAAGACGCGACGGGACAGCGTAAAGGCGTGAGTACCACGAAGACGCGGGACAGCGTGGAGGCGTGAGTATCACGGATATCCGTTCGGGCGGGATTGGGTTTCCTGGAATATAACGATTGAGAGGCTCGACATACTGAGCCAAGAGAGTGCGGACCCTCTTGTACTACGTTTCCCGTATCCCGCGAGGGACCGGGCTAGGAACGAGGGGAGCGAAAGTGTGTGTGTGTGCTGATATTCCAGAAGATGGGGGCGAAGGAAAGCAAGCCTTCGACTCCCATGGGGAGGGTCCCCAAGGTCCCACAGAATACCCCTCTCGCATTCATGTTAGATAATTGGAAACAATTTCCCGGATCGGCAGGGAAGACAAAGGCTAAGATGATAGAATATTGTACTAAGAAGTGGGGAGGGAAGAAAATACGGAAAAATATTACCTGGCCAATATATGGATCGGATGAAGATTGGGTTAGACAACACCTAAACCTCTGGGTGAATAGTAAAAAGACACTTAACCCAGAGGAAAGTGCATATGCTGCAGTTTGGTTAGAAAAACCTCAAACATTATTATTCCCTTTAAGGGAAGAAAAGAAAAACAAAGAGCAAGAGGAGTTTTTAGAAGAACTATTAATAAACCCTCCTCCATATATAGCGCCTGAATCGGCTATCCCAAATGCACCAGAGGGCGCTGAAGGCGCAGATATAGCTCCTGAGAGGCGAATAACGAGGAGCCAAACAAATCGAGTCCACACATACCCATTAAGGGAAGTTCCTATGGGTGGACCCCAACCAGAAATTGGATATGTATCGATACCCTTGAATTCAAACGATGTGGGGGATTTTAAAAGAAATGAGATGGGGAGTCTATTGGATGACCCTTTAGGGGTCGTCGAAAGGCTAGACCGATTTTTTGGGACCAAGCCTTTACTCATGGACTGAAATGGAGTCTATACTAAGTCAGCTATTCACAGCTGAAGAAAAAGGCATGATTAGGCGGGCAGGAATGAGAATATGGGAAGCCCAACATGCGCAGGAGCCACAAGCAGATATTAAATGGCCTCTGCAGAATCCAAATTGGAACAACCAAAACGCAGAGCACTGAGTCCATATGGGGGATTTACGAACCATAGTAATTCAAGGGATTCGTGAAGCAGTACCCCACGGACAAAATATAAGTAAAGCATTTAATGAAAGGCAAAAGAAGGATGAAAGCCCAACCGAATGGCTGGAAAGACTAAGGAAAGCCTTGCAGCTGTATTCAGGGGCAGACCCAACGAGCCCCCTGGGACAAGCAGTTTTGAAGACCCATTTTGTGGCTAAATCTTGGGAAGATATTAGAAGGAAGCTGGAGAAAATAGAAGATTGGCAGGACAGACCCATGGATGAATTATTGAGAGAAGCTCAAAAGGTGTATGTACAAAGAGAGGACGAGATGAACAAGAGACAAATAAGAATGATGGTAGCTGCAATTAGAGAAGAAAAGAAAGGACGAGGAGGAATGATTGTCTACAGACAATAGAAGATCAAAGTAAAATACGACCGGATTTAGAAGAAGAAGAATTAGAGGATGGAGAGATCTTGTTTATTGATGGTTCCTCTAGAGTGGTTGAGGGCAAGCGGCTGTCAGGATATGCCATAGTTAAATTAGAACAAGGAGATTTTAAAACTGTGGAATCGGGACCTTTGAATGCAACTTGGTCAGCTCAAGCATGTGAGTTGTATGCTCTATGGAAAGCATTAGAACTATTAAAAGATAAAGTAGGGACAATATATACAGATTCAAAATACGCATATGGGATAGTACATACGTTTGGGAAAATCTGGGAAGAACGGGGATTTATAAATTCACAGGGGAAGGGCCTGGTTCATTTAGAATTAATAAGACGAGTCTTAAAGTCCCTAAGAGGCCCACGAGGCATAGCAATAGTCCATATTAGAGGCCATCAGCGGGGCACAAGTTATCAAGTAAGGGGAAATAATGCGGCTGATGCGGAGGCCAAACGAGCCGCTGGAACCTATGCCACCCTGTTAATGATACAGGATCAAGTTAGCACAAATAATAAACATGAAAACTTGAGCTTTGACCAGAAAGAAAAAGAAAAACTCCGTCGGATGGGAATTAAAGAACAAAATGGGAAACAAAAGGAGGGTAAAATGGTGGGGGAGAAAGGGAGGGGAGGGGCTGAGGGGGGAAAATGGCGGGAGAAAGGGGGGAGGGGCTCAGAGGAGGGGAGGGGCTTGAGGAGGGGAAGGGCTGGAAAAGGGGGAGGGGCTGAGGGGGAATGGGGAGATAAAGGGAGCGGTTGAGGGGGAGGGGCTAAGGGGAGGGGGAGGGGCTGAGAGGGGAAATGGGGAGAAAGGGAGGGGTGAGGAGGAGGGGCTATGAGGAGTGGGAGGGGCTTAGGGGGTGAGGGAGGAGGGAAGGGAAGAGGAGGGGCTTGGGGAGGGGCGGGGCTTGGGGAGGGGAAGGGGCGGGGCTTAAGGGAGGGAGGGGCTAAAAAGACAGAGGGGAGGGGTGGGGTGAAAATGGGGGCGGGGCTTGAGAGGAGGAGGGGCAGAAAGATGGAGGGGACCCCTCCCCTCCTCCCCCCCCAAAAAAAAGAACCACACAATAAGCCCCTCCCCCCCCATGGCCCCAGAGTGGGGGAGGGGCGCTCGCATCACGTGACTCTCGGCTCCCACATTCATTTATTGGCACCCAAGAGTGGGGGAGGGGCTGAAGGGGGAGGGGAGGCCCTTCCCCCCCCCATTTTGGCACTGAGATATATTGGGGGGGGAGAGTGGGGGAGGGGCCACCCTGAGGGTCCCAGCACCCATAGGTGGCACTTGGGGGGGGACTGGTGGCACTGGGAGGGGTCCCAGCACCCATGGGTGGCACTTGGGGGAACACTGGTGGCACTGGGAGGGTCCCAGCACCCATGGGTGGCACTTGAGGGGACACTGGTGGCACTGGGGGGGGTCCCAGCACCCATGGGTGACACTTGGGGGGGGGACTGGTGGCACTGGGGGGTGTCCCAGCACCCATGGGTGACACTGGGGGGGACAGGTGGCACTGGGGGGGGGTCGCAGCACCCATGGGTGGCACTTGGGGGAACACTGGTGGCATTGGGGGTGTCCCAGCACCCATGGGTGGCACTTGGGGGGAACTGGGGGGGGCGGGGGTCACTCTTGGGTGCTCGGGGGGGGGCACCCATGGGTGGGGGTCAGGGCCCGAAGAGGCCGACGGAGAAGTGTTTGAGGCGCGAAGGCCACTGAGCCGCCAGTTGGAAGAACTTGATGTCATCCCACTGGGTGCCATCGACCGTCACTGCGGGGACAGCACCTATGGGACACCCCCCCAGCAGCCATGGGGGCCCCCCAGCACCCACAGATCCCCCCAGCACCCACAGAACCCCCACAGCACCCACGGATCCCCACAGCACCCACAGAACCCCCACAGCACCTATGGGAACCCCCAGTAGCACCCAATGGATCCAGCACCCAGGGGACCCCCCAGCACCCATTGAAACCCCCAGCACCCATGGGACCCCCCCAGCACCCATAGAACCCCTCAGCACCCATAGAACCCCCCCAGCACCCATGGGACCCCTCCAGCACCCACAGAACCCCACAGCACCCATGGGACCCCCCCAGTAGCACCCAATGGATCCAGCACCCATAGAACCCCCACAGCACCCATGGGACGCCCCCAGCACCCATGGGACCCTTCCAGCATCCACAGAACCCCCCAGCACCCATGGGACTCCTCCAGCACCCATGGGACCCCCGCAGTAGCACCCAATGGACCCAGTAACAATAGAACCCCCCAGCACCCATGGGACCCCCTCAGCACCCATAGAACCCCCCCAGCACCCACGGGACCCCTCCAGCACCCATAGAACCCCCCCAGCACCCACAGAACCCCCCCGCACCCATGAGACCCCCCCAGTAGCTCCCAATGGATCCAGCACCCATAGAACCCCCTCAGCACCCATGGGACCCCTCCAGCACCCATGGGACTCCCCAGTCGCACTCAATGGTTCCAGCACCCATAGCACGCTCCCAGCACCCATGGGACCCCCCAACACCCACAGAACCCCCCCAGCACCCATGGGACCCCTGCAGCACCCATAGGACTCCCCAAAACCCATGGCACCCCCCAGTAGCACCCAATGGATCCAGCACCCATAGAACCCCCTCAGCACCCAGGGGACCCCCCAGCACCCACAGAACCCCACAGCACCCAAGGGACCCCCCAGCACCCACAGAACCCCACAGCACCCATGAGACCCCCCCAGCACCCCTGGGATCCCCCATCACCCATCACCCCCCCATAGCACCCAACCTGCCAGCACCCACAGAACCCTCACCCATGGGTGCCCCCCACCCTTCCATGACACCCATGGGTGCCCCCCCCCCCCATGACCAGAGCTGTGGGATGAAGGGGGGGGGGGGGCAGATGAGGCACAAGATCCCCTCCAACCCCCCCCGTATCCTCCCACCCATGGGTGCCCCACACCTTTGCATGACCAACCCCCAGCCATGGGTGCCCCCCCCCCACCCATGGGTGCCCCCCACCCACCGCTGAGCAGGGCGGGGGGGTTGCGGGGGGAGCAGATGAGCCGAGAGATCCCCTCCACCCCGAGGCTCTTGGAGTCGGGCTCGCGCGGGCGCTTGGACAGGAACAGGGTGGCACCTGGGGGCAGCACCCATGGGTGGGGGGGGCACCCATAAAACCCCCCAAACACCCATAGAACCACGCAGGGAGCACCCAATGCACACAGCACCCATGGGACCCTCCCAGTATCCATAGGACACCCCCAGTAGCACTCAATAGACTCAGCACCCATGGGTGGGGAGCACCTATGGGACCCCCCTGCACCCATAGGACACCCCAGCACCCATAGGAGCCCCCCAGCACCCATAGAACCCCCCAAACACCCATAAAACCACGCAGGGAGCACCCAATGCACACAGCACCCATGGGACCCTCCCAGTATCCATAGGACACCCCCCAAGTGGCACTCAATAGACGCAGCACCCATGGGTGGGGGGCACCTATGGGACCCCTCAGCACCCATAGGACCCCCCCAGCACCCATAGAACCCCCCAGCACCCATAGAACCATGCAGGGAACATCCAATGCACACAGCACCCATGGGACCCTCCCAGTATCCATAGGAAACCCCCAAGTGGCACTCAATAGACTCAGCACCCATGGGTGGGGGGCACCTATGGGACCCCCCCAGCACCCATGGGACCCCCAAACACCCACAGAACCACGCAGGGAGCACCCAATGGACACAGCACCCATGGTACCCTCCCAGTAACCATAGGACATCCCCAAGTAGCACTCAATAGAAGCAGCACCCATGGGTGGGGGGCACCTATGGGGCCCCCCTGCACCCATAGGAGCCCCCCCAGCACCCATAGGAGCCCCCCCAGCACCCATACAACACCCCCAGTAGCACCCAATGGACACAGCACCCATGGGACCCTCCCAGAACTCATAGGACACCCCCTAGTAGCACTCAATAGACGCAGCACCCATGGGTGGGGGGCACCTATGGGACACCCCAGCACCCATAGGAGCCCCCCAGCACCCATACAACACCCCCAATAGCACCCAATGCACACAGCACGCATGGGACCCTCCCAGCACCCGTAGGAGCCCCCCCAGCACCCATAGAACCCCCCCAGCACCCATGGGACCCCCCCGCCCAGCACTGCCCTCCCCAAATGACCCCCCCCACCTTTGAGTGCCCCCCCAGTGCCACCCAGTGCCCTCCCAGTACCCTCCCAGTTCTCCCCCCATCTCCCCAGTGCCCCCCCCAAGTTCCTGGGTCCCCCCCGACTCCTCCCAGTGCCCTCCCAGTGCCCTCCCAGTGCCCCCCTACACACCCCTGGGTGCCCCCCAACCCCTCCCAACCCCTCCCAGTGCCCCCCCCCCACACCCCTGGGTGCCCTCCAACCCCTTCCAGTGCCCTCCAGTGCCCATTCACTCCTCCCAGTGCCCCCCCCCACCCCTCCCAGTGCCCTCTTAGTGCCCTCCCAGTGCCCCTCCCTCAACCCTCGAGTGCCCCCAACCCTTCCCAGTACCCTCCCAGTGCCCCCCCCGACACCCCTGGGTGCCCTCCAACCCCTCCCAGTGCCCTCCCAGTGCCCATTCACTCCTCCCAGTGCCCCCCCCACCCCTCCCAGTGCCCTCTTAGTGCCCTCCCAGTGCCCCTCCCTCAACCCTTGAGTGCCCCCAACCCCTCCCAGTACCCTCCCAGTGTCCCCTCCTCCCAGTACCCTCCCAGTGCCCCCCCCCCACCCCTGGGTGCCCCCCAACCCCTCCCAGTGCCCCCCCTCATTCCCTCCAGTGCCCCCAGTGCCCCCAGTGCCCCCCCATTCCCCCCAGTGCCCCCCTACACACCCCTGGGTGCCCCCCCAACCCCTCCCAGTACCCTCCCAGTGTCCCCCCATCCCCCCAGTGCCCCCCCTACACACCCTTGGGTGCCCCCCCAACCCCTCCCAGTACCCTCCCAGTGCCCCCCCATTCCCCACAGTGCCCCCCTACACACCCCTGGGTGCCCCCAAAGCCCTCCCAGTGCCCCCCATTCCCCCCAGTGCCCCCCTACACACCCCTGGGTGCCCCCCAACCCCTCCCAGTGCCCCCCATTCCCCCCAGTGCCCCCCCTACACACCCCTGGGTGCCCCCAAACCCCTCCCAGTGCCCCCCATTCCCTCCAGTGCCCCCCCATCCCCCCAGTGCCCCCCCCTACACACCCCTGGGTGCCCCCCCAACCCCTCCCAGTGCCCCCCCATTCCCTCCAGTGCCCCCCCCCACACACCCCTGGGTGCCCCCCCAACCCCTCCCAGTACCCTCCCAGTACCCTCCCAGTACCCCTCACCCTTCTTGTTCTTCTCGCGGGTCACCAGGGTCATGGTGAGGGTGGATCCGGGGGGGTCCCCGGGGGGGGGCAGACGGGTGACCAGGAGGGAGCGGAAGGTACCCCGGAGGGAGTTCTTGGCCCCCCCTTCACGACGACCCCCAGCACCCATGGGTGCCCCCACCCAATAATCCACCTGCAGCCCCACAGCATCCCCCGAGGCACTGGGGTGGGGGGGTGGGGGGAAACTGGGGTGAGGAGGGGGGGGGCTAGGGGCTGACCCCCCCCTCCATCCACCCAGGAACACCCCCACCCCCCCCAGCACCCATGGGTGCCCCCACCCCCCCGATCTGCCCCCCCCAGCACCCATGGGTGCCCCCTCCCAATTAGTAAAGAAGTTGCATCCCAGTGCCCCCCCCAATCCCAGTGCCCCCCAGTGAAACCAGTAACCCCCCATCCCAGTGCCCCCCCAGTGAAACCAGTAACCCCCCATCCCAGTGCCCCCCCAATCCCAGTGCCCCCCAGTGAAACCAGTAACCCCCCATCCCAGTGCACCCCCAAATCCCAGTTCCCCCCATCCCAGTACGGCACCCAGTGCCCCCAGTCCCAGTTTCCCCATCCCAGTGTCCCCCCAATCCCAGTTCCCCCCATCCCAGTATAGCATCCAGTAACCCTCTCAATCCCAGTGCCCTCCCAGTCCCCCCAGTTCCTTCCCAAATCCCAGTTCCCCCATCTCAGTATAGCCCCCATTCCCCCCCAAATCCCAGTTCCCTCATCCCAGTTCCCCCCCAATCCCAGTTTCCCCATCCCAGTGCCCCCCAATCCCAGTTCCCCCCATCCCAGTATAGCCCCCAGTCCCCCTCCCAGTCCCTCCCAGTGCCCCCCCAATCCCAGTCCCCCCCAGTGCCCCCCCAATCCCAGTGCCCCCCCAATCCCAGTTCCCCCCATCCCAGTCCCCCTCCCAGTCCCTCCCAGTCCCTCCCAGTGCCCCCCCCCCCCCAGCTCACCCCTGGGTGCCGATGGCGGGGGACGCGGGGGGGGGTGGCGGCCATGGCCTCGCGGGGGGGGGGACGGCGAGGGGACAGCCAGACTCGGGGGGGGCACCTCGTCCCCGTCACCTGTGGGGACACATCGGTGGGGGGGGGACACATGGGGACATGGGGGGACATGGGGGATATGGGGGGACACGGGGATATGGGGACATGGAGGGTTATGGGGGGGACATGGGGACATGGGGACATGGGGGGACATGGGGATATGAGGACATGGGGGGGACATGGGGGATATGGAGACATGGGGACATGGGGGGACATGGGAGGGATATGGGGACATTGGGGGACTTGAGGGGGACATGGGGATATGGGGACATGGGGAGATATTGGAGGTTATGGGGGTGACATGGGGGGACATGGGGACATTGGGGGGGATATGGGGGGACATGGGGGGATATGAGGACATGGGGGGATATGGGGACATGGGGGGGACATGGGGGGATATGGGGACATGGGGACATGAGGGGATATGAGGGGGACATGGGGATATGGGGGGGACATGGGGACAGGAGACATGGGGGGACATGGGGGGTATGGGGACATGGGGGGGACATGGGGGGGACATGGGGACATGAGGGGATATGGGGGGACAGGGGACAGGAGACATGGGGGGACATGGGGACATGGGGGGTATGGGGACATGGGGGGGACATGGGGACATGAGGGGATATGGGGGGACAGGGGACATGGGGATATGGGGGGGACATGGGGACATGGGGGGGGGGCACATACCCAGAGCCATCGGGGGGTCCTCAGCCAAGCCCACTGTCACCACCTAAAGGACATCAGTGTCCCCCAGTGTCACCCAAAACCCCAGGGACCGCGTCCCCTCTCCCAGTGTCACCCAGTGTCCCCCAGTGTCACCTTGGGCCCAGGGACTGTGTCCCCTCTCCCAGTGTCCCCAGTGTCACCCAGTGTCCCCAGTGTCCCTCAGTGTCACCTTAGGTCCAGGGACTGTGTCCCCTCTCCCAGTGTCACCCAGTGTCACCCAGTGTCACCTTGGGCCCAGGGACTGTGTCCCTTCTCCCAGTGTTCCCCAGTGTCCCCCAGGACCCCAGGCACCGTGTCCCCTCTCCCAGTGTCCCCAGTGTCACCCAGTGTCCCCCAGTTTCACCTTGGGCCCAGGGACTGTGTCCCTTCTCCCAGTGTCACCCAGTGTCACTCAGGACCCCAGGGACCATGTCCCCTCCCCCAATGTCCCCCAGTGTCCCCCAGTGTCACCTTGGGTCCAGGGACTGCGTCCCCTCTCCCAGCGTCACCCAGTGTCCCCCAGTGTCACCAAAGACCCCAGGGACCACGTCCCCTCTCCCAGTGTCCCCCAGTGTCCCCCAGTGTCACCTTGGGCCCAGGGACTGCGTCCCCTCTCCCAGTGTCCCCCAGTGTCCCCCAGTGTCACCCAGTTTCACCCAGTTTCACCTTGGGCCCAGGGACTGTGTCCCTTCTCCCAGTGTCACCCAGTGTCCCCCAGTGTCCCCCAGCGTCCCCAGTGTCCCACTCCAGACTCACCCCCAGGAAGGGCACAAACTTCTGGTAGGAATCCTCGTCCGGGCTGGGGACAGAGGGGACAGAGGGGGACATTCAGGGCTGGCCCTGTCCCCCCCCATGTCCCCTGTCCCCCTATATCCCCATGTCCCACATCCCTGTCCCCGTGCCCCCCGCCTCATGTGTCCCCCATGTCCCCACCATGTCCTGCTGTCCCCATGTCCCCAAGTCATCGTCCCCCACATCCCACTGCCCTCTTCTGTCCCCCCATGTCCCCCATGTCCCCATGTGTCCCCATATCCCCATGTCCCTAAATCCCCATGTCTTCCATGTCCCCCATGTCCCCCCATGTCCCCATATCCCCCCATATCCCCCCATGTCCCCCCCATGTCCCCCCATGTCCCCCCATATCCCCCCATGTCCCCCCCCATGTCCCCATGTCCCCATATCCCCCCATGTCCCCATGTCCCCCATATCCCCCCATGTCCCCATGTCCCCATGTGTCCCCCTGTCCCCCCCTGTCCCCCCCGTCCCCCCTCACGCCGTCTCCGGCCGTGCCAGCATGGCCTCGGCCACCGGCAGGTTCTGGACCGTCCCCGCGCCCGCCACGAAGCTCAGGATGCGTCCGGTGACACTGAACGGCTCTGGAATACCGGAGAGCACCCATGGGTGCCCCCACCAACACCACCCTTGGGTGCCCCAACCCCACCCTTGGGTGCCCCAAGTCCCAACGGTGCCTCCCACAAAACCAACCATGGGTTCCACCACCCGTGGGTGCCCAACACCCACCTGTGGGACCTCAACACCCATCCATGGGTGCCCAACACCCACCTATGGGACCTCAACACCCATCCATGGGTGCCCAACACCCACCTATGGGTGCCCAATCCCCACCCATGGGTGCTAAAACCCCACCCATGGGTGCCAAATCCCCCCCAACACCCACCTATGGGACCTCAACACCCACCTATGGGACCTCAACATGCACCCATGGGTGCCCAATCCCCCCCAACACCCACCTATGGGACCTCAACACCCACCCCTGGGTGCCCAATCCCCACCCATGGGTGCCCAATCCCCCCCAACACCCACCTATGGGACCCCAACACCCACCCATGGGTGCCCAATCCCCCTCAACACCCACCTATGGGACTTCAACACCCACCTATGGGTGCCAAATCCCCACCCATGGGTGCCCAGTCCCCCCAACACCCACCTATGGGACCTCAACACCCACCCATGGGACCTCAACACCCACCCATGGGTGCCAAATCCCCCCAACACCCACTTATGGGACCTCAACACCCACCCATGGGTGCCCAATCCCCCCAACACCCACCTATGGGACCCCAACACCCACCCATGGGTGCCCAATCCCCCCAACACCCACCTATGGGACCCCAACACCCACCCATGGGTGCCCAATCCCCCTCAACACCCACCTATGGGACCTCAACACCCACCCATCGGACCCCAACACCCACCCATGGGTGCCCAACACCCACCTATGGGTGCCCAATCCCCCCAACACCCACCTATAGGACCTCAACACCCACCCATGGGTGCCAAATCCCCCCCAACACCCACCCATGGGACCCCAACACCCACCCATGGGTGCCAAATCCCCCCCAAAACCCACCCATGGGTGCCCAACACCCATGGGTGCCACCTCAACACCTATGGAATCCCAATCCCACCACCTTTGGGTGCTCTCTGCCCCCCCCCCCCCCCCCCCCGCCCCCAAGGAGGTGGTTCCAAGGCTCTGGGTGGGTGGTGGCACCCATGGGTGCTCCCTTACCGGTGGGTGGGGGCTCGCTGCGCCCGAAGAGCTCACGCCAGGGTGGGTCGAGGAAGGCGGCGGCGTAGCGGGTGTCGAGGGAGCCCAGATACTGCGCCACAGGGTGGGGGCCTGCGCAGCACCCATGGGTGCTCACGGTCACCCTTGGGTGCTCCAGGGGCCTCACAGCTCCAAGGGGTGCTATAGGTGCTCCCTAGTTCTTGTAGGTGCTGTGGGTGCCCCACGGGTGCTATAGACGCTCTAGGTGCCCCACAGGTGGTATAGGTCCTATGGGTGCCCCATGGGTGCTGTAGGTGCTCAAGGGGCTCCATGGGTGCTATGTGTGCCCCATGGGTGCTATAGGTGCTCCAGGGGCTTCATGGGTGCTATGGGTGCCCCATCGGTGCTATAGGTGCTCCAGGGGCTCCATGGGTGCTGTGGGTGCTATGGGTGCCCCATGGGTGCTATGGGTGCTATAGGTGCTCCAGGGGCTCCATGGGTGCTATAGATGCTCTATAGGTGGTGTGGGTGCTCCATAGATGTTATAGGTGCTACGGGTGCCCCATTGGTGCTATGGGTGCCCCATGGGTGCTGTAGGGGCTCCAGGGGCTCCATGGGTGCTATAGATGCTCTATAGGTGGTGTGGGTGCTGTGGGTGCTCCATAGATGTTGTAGGTGCTATGGGTGCCCCATTGGTGCTATGGGTGTCCCATGGGTGGTGTGGGTGCTATGGGTGCCCCATAGATTTTGTAGGTGCTATGGGTGCTATAAGTGCTCCGTAGGTGGTGTAGGTGGTGTGGGTGCTCCATAGATGTTGTACTGTAGGTGCTATGGGTGCCCCATTGGTGCTATGGGTGCCCCATGGGTGCTGTAGATGCTATGGGTGTCCCATGGGTGGTGTGGGTGCTATGGGTGCCCCATAGATGTTGTAGGTGCTATGGGTGCTATAAGTGCTCCGTAGGTGGTGTAGGTGGTGTGGGTGCTCCATCGATGTTATAGGTGCTATGGGTGCCCCATTGGTGCTATGGGTGCCCCATGGGTGCTGTAGGGGCTCCAGGGGCTCCATGGGTGCTATAGATGCTCTATAGGTGGTGTGGGTGCTGTGGGTGCTCCATCGATGTTGTAGGTGCTATGGGTGCCCCATTGGTGCTATGGGTGCCCCATGGGTACTGTAGGTGCTATGGGTGCCCCATGGGGGGTGTGGGTGCTATGGGTGCTCCATAGATGTTGTAGGTGCTATGGGTGCTATAGATGCTCTAGATGCCCCACAGGTGGTGTAGGTCCTATGGGTGCTCCAGGGGCCTCATGGGTGCTATGGGTGTCCCATGGGTGCTATAGATGCTTGAGGTGCCCCACAGGTGTTGTAGGTGCTATGGACGCCATGGGTGCTCCAAGTGCCCCATGGGTGCTATGGGTGCCCTACGGTGCTATGGGTGCTCTGGGTGCCCTATGGGTGCTATGTGTCCCCTATGGGTGCTCTGGGTGCCCTATGGGTGCCCTATGGGTGCTGTGGGTGCCGTACCGAGGGGGACGAGGAGGAAGCGGAGGCAGTTGAGCCACTCGGGGCTTTGGGGGCCCAGGAGCCGCACGAAGGCGCGCAGGAGGGCGCTGTGGAACGAGGACCCCCCCACGGCCACCACCTTCAGCCCCCGGGGGGGCAGCACCGAGACGCTCCACCTGGTTTTTGGGGGGGGGGGGGGGGGATACATATGGGGTGGGGGGGTCAGGGGGCACCCATGGACGGGGGGGGGTATCCATGGAGGAGGGGGGTATTGGGGGGGGCACCCATGGAGAGGGGGTGTAGGGTGGGGGCATCCATGGAGGGGGGGTGTATCGGGGGGGGGCATCCATGGAGGGGGGCATCCATAGATGGGGGGGCATAAATGGAGGAGGGGTCAGTAGGGTTTTGGGGGGGTCACTGGGGGGGTCAGGGGGTGTTTAGGGGGGCCATAGGGGTTAGTGGAGGGGGTCAGTGGGGTTTTGGGGGGGGTCACTGGGGGGGTCAGGGGGTGTTTAGGGGGGCCATAGGGGTTAGTGGAGGGGGTCAGTGGAGTTTTAGGGGGGTCAATGGGGGTCACTGGGGGGGTCAGGGCTGTTTGGGGGGGTCACGGGGGGGGTCAGTGGGGGTGTTTGGGGGGGGCCATAGGGGTTAGTGGGGGGGGTCAGTGGGGTTTCGGGGGGGCCACTGGGGGGGTCAGGGGTGTTTGGGGGGTCCATAGGGGTTAGTGGGGGGAGGTCAGTGGGGTTTTGAGGGGGTCAATGGGGGTTACTGGGGGGGTCAGGGGTGTTCAGGGGGGTCCATAGGGGTTAGTGGGGGTGTCAGTGGGGTTTTGGGGGGTCAATGGGGGTCACGGGGGGGTCAGTGGGGTTTTCGGGGGGTTAATGGGGGTCACTGGGGGGGGTCAGTGGGGTTTTGGGGGGGTCCATGGGGGTTTGTGGAGGAGGTCAGTGGGGTTTGGGGGGGTCCATGAGGCGGTCAGTGGGGTTTTGGGGGGGTCACTGGGGGGGTCCGATTTTTTTGGGGGGTCCTTGTGGGGTCAGGGGGTGACGGGGACCCCCCCCCAGGCTTTTGGGGGGTCACTCACAGCCTCTGCAGGCGGGTGAGAAGGGCGCTGAGCACCGCCGGCAGTTCCCCCCCCGTGGCCCCCACGGCCATCAACCCCTGCGCCTGCAGCAGCTCCCACACCCACTGCGGGGGGGGGACACGTGAGGGACCCCCCCTTTGACCCCCCCACCCCCCAAAACCTTCCTGACCCCCCAAAACGCCCCCACTGACCCACCCATAGACACCCTATGGGGATCTTCACTGAACCCCCACACTCACCCTTTGAGGAGGGGGGGTAGCATTAGAGACACCCCCCAAACGTCCTTGACCCCCCCAAAAAGCCACTGACCCCCCCAGTGACCCTCATTGACCCCCCAAACACGCCTGACCCCCCCCACTGACCCTCATTGACCCTCCCAAAACCCCACTGACCCCCCCAGTGACCCCCATGGACCCTCCCAAAACCCCACTGACGCCCCCAATAACCCCTATAGACCCCCTCAAACACCCCTGACCCCCTCACTGACCCCCCCCCAAAACCCCACTGACCCCCCCAGTGACCCCCATGGACCCCCCCAAAACCCCAGTGACCCCCCCAATAACCCCTATGGACCCCCCCAAACACTCCTGACCCCCCCACTGACCCTCACTGACCCCCCCCAAAACCCCAGTGACCCCCATGGATCCCCCAAAACCGCACTGACCCCCCCCCCACTAATCCCCATGAACCCCCCCAAAACCCCACTGACTCCCCCATAACCCCCATGGACCCCCCCAAAACCCCACTGACCCCCCCAGTGACCTCTATGGACCCCCTCAAAACCCCAGTGACCCCCCCAGTGACCCCCATGGACACCCCAAAACCCCACTGACCCCCCCATAACCCCCATGGACCCCCCCAAAACCCCACTGACCCCCCCAGTGACCTCTATGGACCCCCTCAAAACCCTACTGACCCCCCCACTGACCCCCATGGACCCCCAAAACCCCACTGACCCCCCCACTGACCCCCATGGACCCCTCCAAACACCCCTGAGCCCCCCCCACTAACCCCCATTGACCCCCAAAACCCCACTGACTCCCCCAGTGACCCCCATGGACCCCCCAAACAACCCTGACCCCCCCAGTGACCCCCATTGACCCCCTCAAAACCCCACTGACCCCCCACGTACTCCCCCAAAATGCCACTGCCCCCCCAGTGACCCCTATGGACCCCCAAAACCTCACTGACCCCCCAATAACCCCTATGGACCCCCCCAAAACCCCACTGACCCCCCCCACCAACCCCTATGGATCCCCCCAAACACCTCTGACCCCCCCAAAAAGCCACTGACCCCCCCAGTGACCCCCATTGACCCCCTAAAACCCCACTGACCCCCCCAGTGACCCCCATGGACACCCCCAAAACCCCACTGACCCCCCCCAGTGACCCCCATGGATCCCCCAAAACCCCACTGACCCCCCCACTAACCTCCATGGACCCCCCCAAAACCCCACTGACCCCCCATGGACGCCCCCAAACCCCCATACCCATAGGTGCTCCCCCACCTCACAGTTGCCCCCCCCCATAGGTGACACCCCCCACTCCATTAGGTGCCCCCCCAAATGCTCCCCCCACAGGTGCCCCCCCCACTCCATTAGGTGCCCCCCCAAGTGCCCCCCACCACACAGGTGCCCCCCCACTCCATTAGCTTCCCCCCCCCCAGATGCCCCCCCCCATAGTTGCCCCCCCCCCTCCATTAGGTGCCCCCCCAAGTGCCCCCCCCCAGGTGCCCCCCCCATAGGTGCCCCGCACTCCATTAGGTGCCCCCCCCATAAGTGCCCCCCCCATAGCTGCCCCCCCACTCCATTAGGTGCCCCCCCCCAAATGCTCCCCCCCCGGTGCCCCCCTCACTCTATTAAGTGCCCCCCCCAAATGCTCCCCCCATAGTTGCCCCCCCCCACTCCATTAGGTGCCCCCCCAAGTGACCCCCCCATAGGTGCCCCCCCACTCCATTAGGTGCCCCCCCCAAGTGCCCCCCACCACACAGGTGCCCCCCCACTCCATTAGGTGCCCTCCCAAGTGCCCCCCCATGTGCTCCCCCCCATAGGTGCACCCCCCAAGTGCCCCCCCATAGGTGACCCCCCCTCCATTAGGTGCCCCCCCCAAATGCTCCCCCCACAGGTGCTCCCCCCACTCCATTAGGTGCCCCCCCAAGTGCCCCCCCATAGGTGCCCCCCCACTCCATTAGGTGCCCCCCCAAATGCTCCCCCCACAGGTGCTCCCCCCACTCCATTAGGTGCACCCCCCAAGTGCCCCCCCATAGGTGCCCCCCCACTCCATTAGGTGCCCCCCCAAATGCCCCCACATAGGTGTCCCCCCCATAGGTGCCCCCCCCCACCGCATTGGGTGCCCCCCCCCAAATGCTCCCCCCAATAGGTGCCCCCCAAGTGCCCCCCATAGTTGCCCCCCCCACTCCATTAGGTGCCCCCCCCACAGTTGCACCCCCCATAGGTGCCCTCCCCACTCCATTAGGTGCCCCCCCCAAAGGTGCCCCCCCCAGGTGCCCCCTCCAAAGGTGCCCCTCCATACCTATAGGTGCTCCTCCCGCCCCACAGGTGCCCCCCCAAGTGCCCCCCCTCACCTGTCCCCCCCAGGTGTGCCCCCCCTCACCTGTCCCCCCCCTCACCTGTCCCCCCCACTCGGCGCTGTTGGTGATGGTGACGCTGTCAGGGACGGCGCCTTCAGGGCCCAGAGCTCTGCTCAGCTGCTCCCACAGCGCCCGGCGAGGCCACGGGGGGGTCTGGGGGGGCCATGGAACCATAAGGGCCTCAACATGGCACCACAATGGCCCCATAATGGCACCAAAATGGCCTCAAAATGGCCCCAAAATGGCCTCAAAATGGCACCAAAATGGCCCCAAAATGGCACCATAATGGCACCAAAATGGCCTCTCTATGGCCCCACAATGGCCTCTCTATGGCACCATAATGGCCTCTCTATGGCCCAATAATGGCACTACAATGGCCCCACAATGGCCTCTCTATGGCACCATAACGGCCCCATATCCCCCCACTGTCCCCCCCATGTCCCCCCAGTGTCCCCCCAGTGTCCTCCAGTGTCCCCGCAGTGCCCCCATGTCCCCCAATGTCCCCCAGGCCCCCCCCCATGTCCCCCCAGTATCCCCATATCCCCCCAGTGTCCCCTCATGTCCCCCCCAGTGTCCCCATAATGGCCCCTCTATGGCACCACAATGGCCTCTCTATGGCCCCACAATGGCCTCTCTATGGCACCATAATGGCCTCTCTATGGCCCAATAATGGCACTACAATGGCCCCACAATGGCCTCTCTATGGCAACACAATGGCCTCTCTATGGCACCATAATGGCCCCATATCCCCCCAGTGTCCCCCATGTCCCCCCATGTCCCCCAGTGTCCCCCCATGACCCCCCCAGTGTCCCCATGTCCCCTCTATGGCCCCACAATGGCCCCTTCATGGCACCATAATGGCCCCATAATGGCACCACAATGGCCCCTCCATGGCCCCATAATGGCCTCTCTATGGCCCCACAATGGACACTTCATGGCACCATAATGGCCCCATATCCCCCCAGTGTCCCCCCATGTCCTCCAGTGTCCCTCCAGTGCCCCCCCATGTCCTCCAGTGTCCTTCCAGTGCCCCCCATGTCCCCCAATGTCCCCCAGGCCACCCCCCATGTCCCCCCAGTATCCCCTCATGTCCCCCCAGTGTCCCCATGTCCCCTCTATGGCACCAAAATGGCCCCATAATGGCACCACAATGGCTCCTCCATGGCCCCATAATGGCACCACAATGGCCCCTCTATGGCCCCCATAATGGCCTCTCTATGGCCCCACAATGGCCTCCCTATGGCACCATAATGGCCCCATATCCCCCCAGTGTCCCCCTCCGTGTCCCCAGTGTCCCCCATGTCCCCCATGTCCCCCAGGCCCCCCCCATGTCCCCCCAGTATCCCCATATCCCCCCAGTGTCCCCTCATGTCCCCCCAGTGTCCCCATGTCCCCTCTATGGCACCATAATGGCCCCATAATGGCCCCACAATGGCTCCTCCATGGCCCCACAATGGTCCCATAATGGCACCACAATGGCCTCTCTATGGCCCCATAATGGCCTCTCTATGGCACCATAATGGCCTCTCTATGGCAACACAATGGCCTCTCTATGGCACCATAACGGCCCCATATCCCCCCAGTGTCCCCCCCATGTCCCCTCACGTCCCCCAGTGTCCCCCATGTCCCCCCAGTGTCCCCCATGTCCCCCCCCAGTGTCCCCATGTCCCCTCTATGGCCCCATAACGGCCTCTCTGTGGCCCCATAATGGCACCACAATGGCCCCATAATGGCCCCACGATGTCCTCTCTATGGCACCACAATGGCTTCTCTATGGCCCCGGAATGGCCTCTCCATAGCACTATAATGGCCTCAAAATGGCCCAACAATGGCGCCTCTATGGCCCCACAATGGCCTCTCTATAGCACCAAAATGGCCTCAAAATGGCACCACAATGGCCTCCCTATGGCCCCATAATAGCCCCATAATGGCATTATAATGGCATCTCTATAGCCCCACAAAGGCCTCTCTATGGCCCCGGAATGGCCTCTCTATGGCACCACAATGGCCTCTCTATGGCACCACAATGGCCCCTCTATCGCATCACAATGGCCTCTCTATGGCCCCACAATGGCCTCTCTATGGCCCCAGTGTCCCCATACCTGGCCCGGGGGGGGCTCTGGGGGTCGCTCACTTTCGGGGTTCCTCTCTCTCAGGGGGGTCCCACGACGCCCCCGTCCCGGGGGGGGCCCCGAGTCCACCCTGAGGACCACAAAACCCCCCCTTGAACCCCAAAACCCCCTTCTTGAATCCCAAAATCCCCCTCAGGGACCCCAAAATCCCCATTGAAACCCCAAATTTCCCCCCCAGAACCCCAAAATCCTCCCAGGGGACCCCAAAATCCCCCTTGAAACCCCAAATTACCCCCCCAGAACCCCAAAATTGCCCCCAGGGACTGCAAAATCCTCCTTTGAACCCCAAAATCCCCCTTTAAACCCCCAAATCCCCCCCAGGGGACTCCAAATTTACCCCCCAGAACCCCAAAATCCCCCACAGGGACCCCAAAACCCTCCTTTAAACCCCAAATCTCCCCCCCCAGGGACCCCAAAATCCCCCATTAAACCCCAAAATCCCTCTTTAAACCCCCAAATCCCCTTCGAAACCCCAAATTTCACCCCCAGAACCCCAAAATCCCCCTCAGGGACCCCAAAATCCCCCTTTAAACCCCAAAATCCTCCTTTAAACCCCAAATTTCCCCCCCAGAACCCCAAATTCCCCCCCCCAGGGACCCCAAAATGCTCCTTTAAACTCCAAAATCCCCCTTGAAACCCCAAATGTCTCTCCCAGAACCTCAAGATCCCCCTCAGGGGACCCCAAAATCCTCCTTTAAACCCCAAATTTCCCCCCCTGAACCCCCAAAATCCCCCCAGGAGACCCCAAAATCCTCCTTTACACCCCAAATTTCCCACCTGGAACCCCAAAATTCCCCCCAGGAGACCCCAAAATCCAACATTAAACCCCAAAATCCCCCTTGAAACCCCAAATTTCTCTCCCAGAACCCCAAAATCCCCCCAAGGGACCCCAAAATCCTCCTTTAAACCCCAAAATCCCCCTTGAAACCCCAAATTTCCCCCCCCGAACCCCAAAATCCCCCCCGAACCCCAAAATCTCCCCCAGGGGACCCCAAAATCCCTCTTTAAACCCCCAAATCCTCCTTTAAACCCCAAATTTCCCCCCCAGAACCCCAAAATCCCCCCGAACCCCAAAATCCCCCCGAACCCCAAAATCTCCCCCAGGGGACCCCAAAATCCCTCTTTAAACCCCCAAATCCTCCTTTAAACCCCAAATTTCCCCCCCAGAACCCCAAAATCCCCCCCAGGGGACCCCAAAATTCCCCTTTAAACCCCAAATTTCCCCCCCCAGAACCCCAAAATCCCCCCCAGGGGACCCCAACCCCCCCCTTTGGAGCCCTCCACTTTTTGGGGTGCCCTTACCTAGGGGGGGTCTTGAGTTTTTCGGGTACCCCCCCGAGTTCCAGCAGCGTCTCGGGGTCCCCCCGAGAGTCCTGGGGATAATCGGAGGGGTGAGGACACCCCAAAAGTGGGGGGAAAGGGGGGGGGGAATGGGGGGGAACCTCAAAAGTGGGGGGAAAGGGGGGGGACAATAGGGGGAACCCCAAAAGTGGGTGGGAAAGGGGGGGTTCGGGGGGGGTCTCACCTGAAACTCGGGCTCTGCACCCCCATCTTCGGGGGCTCCGCGCCCCCCCCGGGGCTCAGCCTGGAGGGAGGGGGGGGGATTGGACCCCCCCAAAGCCCTCCCAGTGCTCCCAGTACCCTCCCAGTACCCCCCCCAATAGGATGGACCGCCCCAAAAAAACCTCCCAGTGCTCCCAGTACCACCCAAATAGGTTCGAACCCCCCCAAAGCCCTCCCAGTGCTCCCAGTGCCCTCCCAGTACCCCCCCAATAGGATGGACCCCCCCCCAGTGCTCCCAGTGCCCTCCCAGTACCCCCCCAATAGGATGGACCCCCCCCCCAGTGCTCCCAGTGCCCTCCCAGTACCCCCCCAATAGGATGGACCCCCCTCCCATAGTCCTCCCAGTGCTCCCAGTGCCCTCCCAGTACCCCCCCAATAAGCTGGACCCCCCCTCAAAGCCCTCCCAGTGCCCTCCCAGTACCCCCCCAATAGGATGGAACACCCCTCCCATAGCCCTCCCAGTGCTCCCAGTACCCCCCCAATAGACTGGAACACCCCCCCAAAGCCCTCCCAGTGCTCCCAGTACCCTCCCAGTACCCCCCCAATAAGCTGGAACCCCTCCCAAAGCCCTCCCAGTGCTCCCAGTATCCTCCCAGTACCCCCCCAATAGGATGGACCCCCCTCATAGCCCTCCCAGTGCTCCCAGTGCCCTCCCAGTACCCTCCCAATAAGCTCGACCAGCCTCAAAGCCCTCCCAGTGCTCCCAGTAACCCCAATAGACTGGAACACCCCCCCCCGTAGCCCTCCCAGTGCTCCCAGTGCCCTCCCAGTACCCCCCGAATAGGATGGACCCCCTCTCAGAGCTCTCCCAGTGCTCCCAGTACCCCCCCAATAGATTGGAACACCCCCCCAAAGCCCTCCCAGTGCTCCCAGTGCCCTCCCAGTACCCCCCATAGGCTGGACCCTCCCCCATAGCCCTCCCAGTGCTCCCAGTGCCCTCCCAGTGCTCCCAGTGCTCCCACTAACCGCGGGGGGGCCCTCGCTGCCCATCTCCGTCTGAGAGCTCGACTGGGAGAGACCCTCGAAGAAGGGGCTGTGGGGACAGAGGCCATACTGGGGGATACTGGGAGAACTGGGAAAGAGGGGACGCCGGGGAAATGGGGCACTGGGAGCACTGGGAAATGGGGATACTGGGAGCACTGGGAAATGGGGATACTGGGAAATGGGGACACTGGGGGCACTGGGACACTGGTGGCACTGGGAAGTGGGGATACTGGTGGCACTGGGAACACTGGGAGCACTGGGAAATGGGGATACTGGGGATACTGGGACATGGGGACAGTGGGAAATGGGGATACTGAGGATACTGGGACATGGGGATACTGGGGACACCGGGATATGGGGATACTGGGATATGGGGATACTGGTGGCACTGCGATATGGGGATACTGGGATATGGGGACACTGGTGGCACTGGGACATGGGGACACTGGGATAGGGGGACACTGGGATAGGGGGACACTGGGAGATGAGGATACTGGGATATGGGGACACTGGGACATGGGGACACTGGGGACAATGGGATATGGGGATACTGGGATATGGGGATACTGGGGACACTGGGATATGGGGACACTGAAGACACTGGGATATGGGGACACTGGGATATGGGGACACTGGAGACACTGGGATATGGGGACACTGGGATATGGGGACACTGGAGACACTGGGATATGGGGACACTGGGATATGGGGATACTGGTGGCACCGGGACATGGGGACACTGGTGGCTTTGGGACACTGGGACATGGGGACACCAGTGGCACTGGGGCATGGGGATACTGGAGACACTGGGATACTGGGACATGGGGGCACTGGGACACTGGGGACACTGGGGACACTGGGATATGGGGACACTGGTGGCACTGGGACATGAGGATACTGGGAGACAGCAATACTGGGGACACTGGGACATGGGGACATGGGGACACTGGGACATGGGGACACTGGAGACACTGGGGACACTGGGACATGGGGACAATGGGACACTGGTGGCACTGGGACACAGTGATACTGGGGACAATGGGACACGGATACTGGGACACAGGAATACTGGAGACACTGGGATACTGGGACCTGGGGACACTGGGACATGGAGACACTGGGGACACTGGGACATGGGGATACTGGTGGCACTGGGGACACTGGGAAATGGGGACATTGGAATATGGGGACACTGGGACATGGGGACACTGGTGGCACTGGGACACAGCGATACTGGGGACACTGGGGGCACTGAGACACTGGGACATGGGGACATTGGAATATGGGGACACTGGGACACGGAGATGGGGATACTGGGGACACTGGGACATGGGGACATTGGAATAAGGGGACACTGGGATACTGGGACACTGGGGCATGGGGACACCAGTGGCACTGGGGCATGGGGATACTGGGACATGGGGATACTGGGACATGGGGACACTGGGATATGGGGACACTGGGACACTGGGATATGGGGATACTGGGGACACTGGGATATGGGACACTGGAATATGGGGATACTGGGATATGGGGACACTGGGACATGGGGACACTGGGATATGGGGATACTGGGGACACTGGGACATGGGAACACTGGGACATGGGGACACTGGGATATGGGGACACTGGGACACTGGGACATGGGGATACTGGGATATGGGGACACTGGGATATGGGGGCACTGGGACATGGGGACACTGGGATATGGGGACACTGGGATATGGGGATACTGCGACATGGGGATACTGGGATATGGGGACACTGGATATGGGGATACCGGGGACACTGTGATATGGGGACACTGGGGACAACGGGAAATGGGGAAACCATTGACACTGGGATATGGGGACACTGGGACATGGGGATACTGGGGACATTGGGACTAGGGACATGGATACTGGGACATGGGGATACTGGGGATACTGGGATATGGCGACACTGGGAAATGGGGATACCGGTGGCACTGGGACATGGGGACACTGGGACATGGGACACTGGGACATGGCGATACTGGGGACACTGGGACATGGGAATACTGGGACATGGGGACACTGGGACATGGGGACACTGGGATATGGGGACACTGGGATATGGGGACAATGGGACATGGGGACACTGGGACACTGGGACATGGGGACACTGGGACGTGGGGACATGGGAATACTGGGACATGGCCATACTGGGGACACTGGGACATGGGGACACTGGGACATGGGAATACTGGGACATGGGGACACTGGGACATGGGGACACTGGGATATGGGGACACTGGGATATGGGGATACTGGGGACACTGGGACATGGGGACACTGGGATATGAGGATACTGGGATACAGGGATACTGGGACATGGGGACACTGGGACATGGGGATACTGGGGACACTGGGACATGGGACACTGGAATATGGGGATACTGGGACATGGGGACACTGGGACATGGGGACACTGGGGACACTGGAATATGGGGATACTGGGACATGGGGACACTGGGATATGGGGACACTGAAGACACTGGGATATGGGGACACTGGGATATGGGGACACTGGAGACACTGGGATATGGGGACACTGGGATATGGGGATACTGGTGGCACCGGGACATGGGGACACTGGTGGCTTTGGGACACTGGGACATGGGGACACCAGTGGCACTGGGGCATGGGGATACTGGAGACACTGGGATATGGGGACACTGGGGACAACGGGAAATGGGGAAACCATTGACACTGGGATATGGGGA
Source organism: Cuculus canorus (assembly GCF_017976375.1). Lineage (NCBI taxonomy): Eukaryota > Metazoa > Chordata > Aves > Cuculiformes > Cuculidae > Cuculus > Cuculus canorus. The sequence goes on from NC_071434.1 coordinate 1,272,438, forward strand.
CACTGGGACATGGGGATACTAAGACATGGGGACACTGGGGACAATGGGACACTGGGGACACTGGAATATGGGGATACTGGGACATGGGGACACTGGAATATGGGGACACTGGGCCGTGGGGCCCCGGGGCGTTGGGGCTGTGGGGCCGCGGTGTCGGTGTCGGTGTCCCCACGCACCGCAGGCGCGGTTTGGGGGAGCTGCGGACGCTGTCGCTGTCGTCGCGCTCAGCGCCGCTGTCGCTGGGGTTGAAGCTCTCCAGGGAATCGTAGAGAGCGTCGAGATCGGCGCCGACGGCGCCAAAGCGCCCCCGGGACACCCCCGGCTCCAGCGCGAAGGCGCCCTGGGGACAGCAATGGCACCCGATGGCACCCGCTGTCACCTCCCCGGGGACACACAGCACCCTGGGGACAGCACTGTCACCTCCTGCCACCTCCCAGGGACAGCACTGTCATCCACTGTCACCTCCCCGGGGACACCCTCGTCACCCAGTGTCACCCGTGTCACCCAGTGTCACCTCCCCAGGGCCATAGGACACCCCTGTCACCTAGTGTCACCTGTGTCACCTCCCCACAGCCATAGGACACTCTTGTCACCCAGTGTCACCTCCCCACGGCCAAAGGACACTCTTGTCACCCAGTGTCACCTTTGTCACCCAGTGTCACCTTCCAGGGCCATAGGACACCCATGCCACCTCGTGTCACCCATGTCACCCAGTGTCACCTCCCCAGGGCAATGGGACACCCTCGTCACCCAGTGTCACCCATGTCACCCAGTGTCACCTCCCCAGGGCAATGGGACACCCTCGTCACCCAGTGTCACCCTTGTCACCCAGTGTCACCCAGTGTCACCTTCCAGGGCCAAAGGACACCCTCATCACCCAGTGTCACCCGTGTCACCCGTGTCACCCAGTGTCACTCATGTCACCAAGTGTCACCCGTGTCACCCAGTGTCACCCATGTCACCCAGTGTCACCGAGTGGCCCCCCCCACACCCATGGGTGCCCCCAATGCCCCCCCCAGCACCCATGGGTGCCCCTTTACCTCCTCAGATACTTTGACCCTCTTGAGCAGAGCCACCACCTTCTGCTTGAAATTGGGCTGCTGGGGGGGCAGGGGGGGTCACAGCACCCATGGGTGCCCCCCAGCACCCATAAATGCCCCTCAGCACCCACTGACCCCCTCAGCACCCATAGGTGTTCCCCAGCACCCACTGACCCCCTCAGCACCCATAGGTACTCCCTCAGCACCCATTAACCCCCTCAGCACCCATAGGTGCCCCCCAGCACCCACTGACCCCTCAGCACCCATAGGTGCCCCCCAGCACCCACTGACCCCTCAGCACCCATAGGTGCCCCCCAGCACCCACTGACCCCTCAGCACCCATAGGTGCCCCCCAGCACCCACTGACCCCTCAGCACCCATAGGTGCCCCCCAGCACCCACTGATCCCCTCAGCACCCATAAGTGGTCCCTCAGCACCCACTGAACCCCCTCAGCACCCATAGGTACCCCTCAGCACCCATGGGTACCCCCTCAGCACCCATAGGTACCCCTCAGCACCCACTGACCCCCCAGCACCCATAGGTGCCCCTTAGCACCCATGGGTGCCCCCAGCACCCACCCTGCTGGTCGCCATGATCTTCCTCCTGGTCTTCTTCCCCTTCGGCAGCTCCTCCTCTTCATCAAAGAGGTCCTGGGGGGGAAAGGGGAGGGTAGCACCCATGGGTGGGGGTCAGGGTGGGACCCCCCCTCCAAACAGCACCCATGGGTGCCCCCCAGCACCCACCTGGGCCGGGAGGGGGTCCTCACTGCCCTCCGAGGAGAAGCTCTCGTCCTCCTCCTCCGAGAAGTTCTCCAAATCGGGGGAGCGATCTTTGGGTGGGGGAGCACCCATGGGTGGGGGGGAGCACCCATGGGTGGGGGAGCACCCAAAAACCCAAGGGGAGCACCCATGGGTGGGGGGGAAATAAGGAGGGGGGGAGGGGGGAGAGAAAAGGAGGGTGAACCCAAGGGTGTCACCGAGAGCTATGGGTGCTGTCAGCACCCATGGGTGCTCCTCGAGGGCCAATGGCGGCCATCAGCACCCATGGGTGCTCCTCAATGGCTGCCGATGCTCCCAGCGGCTACGGGTGTCCTCACACCCACCCCAGCACCCATGGGTGCTCCCCAGGCCCATAGATGCCCCCCAGCACCCATGGGTGCTCCCCTGCCCCAACGGTGACCCCCAAGCACCCATGGGTGCCCCCCAATCCCACACATGCTCCCAGCACCCATGGGTGTCCCCCAGTCTCAATGGTGCCCCCAAGCACCCATGGGTGCCCTCCAGCCCCACAGATGCCCTCCAGCACCTATGGGTGCCCTCCAGCCCCACAGATGCCCCCAAGCACCCATAGGTATCTCCCCACCTCCCTCAGCACCCATGGGTGCCCCCCAGCCCCATAGCTGCTCCCCAGCACCCATGGGTGCCCCCCAGCCCCATAGATGCCCCCAAGCACCCATGGGAGCCCTCCAGCCCCGTAGATGCCCCCCCAGCACCCATGGGTGCTCTCCAGCCCCATAGATGTCCCCAAGCACCCATAGGTATCTCCCCACCTCCCCCAGCACCCATGGGTGCCCCCCAGCCCCGTGGGTGCCGCGCAGCACCCATGGGTGCCCCTCACCGGCGAGCTTGCCCTTGGCCTCCTGGGGGAGGGGCTGGCTGGCCAGGGAGAGCACCCGCACCTCGGCCACCGGCACCCGCGTGGCCTTCACCGCCCGGTGCAGCACCAGCGCCAGCGCCCCCTCGCATGGGTGCTGCAGCACCTATGGGTGCGGGGACACCTCAGCACCCAAAGAGCAGCGCCGAGCACCCAAAATCCCACCAGGGAGCACCCAAAGCACATCATGGAGCACCCAAAGAGCACCAAGGAGCACCCAAAGCCCATCATGGAGCACCCAAAGCCCATCAAGGAGAATCCAAAATCCATCGTGGAGCACCCAAACCTCATCATGGAGCACCCAAAGCCATCATGGAGCACCCAAAGCCCATCGTGGAGCACCCAAACCCCATCAAGGACCACCCAAAATCCATCAAAGAGCACCTAAAACTCATCATGGAGCACCCAAAAAACATTGTGGAGCACCCAAAGCTGACATGGAGCACCCAACCCTCATGAAGGAGAACCCAAACCCCACACGGAGCACCCAAAAACCATCAAGGAGCACCCAAAGCCCACCAAGGAGCACCCAAACCCCATCATGGAGCACCCAAAGCCCATGAAGGAGAACCCGAACCCATCATGGATCATCCAAATCCCATCAAGGAGTGCCCAAAGCCCATTGTGGAGCACTCAAACCCCATCATGGAACACCCAAACCCCATCATGGAGTGCCCAAACGCCATCAAGGAGCATCCAAACCCCATCGTGGAGCACCCAAACCTCATGAAGGGGAACCCAAACCCCACATGGAGCACCCAAACTCCATCATGGAGCACCCAAAGCCCATCAAGGAGAACCCAAACCTCATCGTGGAGCACCCAAAGCCCATCATGGAGCACCCAAACCCCATTGTGGAGCACCCAAAGCTCATCAAGGAGAACCCGAACCCATCATGGATCACCCAAACCCCATCGTGGAGCACCCAAAGCCCATCAAGGAGCACCCAAACCCCATCATGGAGAACCCAAAGCCCATCAAGGAGCCCCCAAACCCCACTAAGGAGCACCCAAAATCCATCATGGAGCACCCAAAATCCATCAAGGAGCACCCAAAGCCCATCATGAAGCACCCAAAACTCATCATGGAGCACCCAAACCCCATCATGGAACACCCAAAGCCCATCAAGGAGCACCCAAAGCCCATTGTGGAGCACCCAAACCTCATCATGGAGCACCCAAAGCCCATTGTGGAGCACCCAAACCTCATCATGGAGCACCCAAAGCCCATCAAGGAGCACCCAAACCCCATTGCGAAGCACCCAAAGCCCACATGGAGCACTCAAACCTCATCAAGGAGCACCCGAACCCATCATGGATCATCCAAATCCCATCATGGAGCACCCAAAGCCCATTGTGGAGCACCCAAACCTCATCAAGGAGAACCCAAACCCCATCATGGAGCGCCCAAACCCTATCAAGGAGCACCCAAAGCCCATCATGGAGCACCTAAAGACCATCATTGAGCACCCAAAGCCCGCATTGAGCACCTAAAACCCATCAAGGAGCACCCAAGAACCATCAAGGAGCACCCAAACCCCAACAAGGAGCAGCCAAACCCCATCGTGGAGCACCCAACCCTCATGAAAGAGAACCCAAACCCCACATGGAGCACCCAAAGCCCATCATGGAGCACCCAAACCCCATCAAGGAGCACCCAAACCCCATCATGGAGCACCCAAAGCCCATCATGGAGCACCCAAACCTCACCAAGAAGCACCCAAAGCCCATCATGGAGAACCCAAAACTCATCATGGAGCACCCAAACCTCATCAAGGAGCACCCAAACCCCATCATGGAGAACCCAAACCCCATCATGGAGCACCCAAACCCCATTGTAGAGCACCCAAACCCCATCATGGAGCACCCAAAGCTCATCATGGAGCACCCAAACCCCATCATGGAGCACCCAAACCCCATTGTAGAGCACCCAAACCCCATCATGGAGCCCTCAAAGCTCATGATGGAGAACCCAAAACTCATCATGGAGAACCCAAAACTCATTGTGGAGAACCCAAAGCCCATTGTGGAGCACCCAAAGCCCATCACGGAGCACCCAAACCCCATCATGGAGCACCCAAAGCCATCATGGGGCACCCAAAACTCATGAAGGAGAACCCAAAACTCATTGTGGAGAACCCAAACCCCATCATGGAGCCCCCAAAGCTCATGAAGGAGAACCCAAAACTCATCATGGAGAACCCAAAACTCATCGTGGAGCCCCCAAACCCCAAGAAGGAGCCCCCCAAGGCCATGGTGTCCCCCCAAACCTCATCATGGAGAACCCAAAGCCTTCAAGGAGCACCCAAACCCCATCATGGAGCACCCAAACCTCATGAAGGAGAACCCAAAACTCATGAAGGAGAACCCAAAACTCATCGAGGAGCCCCCAAACCCCATGGAGGACCCCCCCAAAGGCCCCGGTGCCCCCCCACACCTCGGCCATGTCGATGAGCCCCACGGCGAGCGTTTTGTAGCCCAGGATGGTTCGGTTCTTGTAGCGCTTTCGCCGCTGGAGCATCACCTGCACTCGGTTCGCGTCGCGCTTGAGGAAATGGGGGTACTGGGGGGGGGGGGGGGCACCCCCAAAAGGAAAAAGGGGGGTGGGGAGGAGGTCCTCAGCACCCATGGATGGAGGAGGAGAAGGGGGGGGGGGCAGAGGAGCACCCATGGGTGCTGACCTGGAGGGAGAAGCTGAGCTGGAGGTCCGTCTCGGCGGCGCCGGAGGGCGGCAATGGGATCTCATTGGAGCGGAGAATGCGTTTGGAGCCCTGGGAAAAGGGGGGGGGACACCCCAAAAATATGGGGGGGGCACCTAAAAATATGGGGGAGGGGGACCTAAAAAATATGGGGGGGGGCCTGAAAATAGGGGGGGGCACCCAAAGGTGGAGGGGGGCACCTAGAAGTGGGTGGGAGGGCACCCAAAAATAGGGGGGGGCACCTAAAAATGGGGGGGGCACCCAAAAATATGGGGGGGGACCAAAAAATATGGGGGGGTACCTAAAGGTGGGGGGGAGGCACCTAAAAATGGGGGGGGGGCACCTGAAAATATGGGGGGGGCACCTAAAGGTGAGGGGGGGGCACCTAAACTCGGGGGGGGGGCACCTAAAAGGTGAGGGGGGGGCACCCAAAAAATGGGGGGGTACCTAAAGGTGGTGGTGGGGGAGAACCTAAAGGTGTCTTTTTGCCCCCACCCCCCCTTTTGCCCCCCCTCTTTTACCCCTTAGCCCCCCCTTTTTACCCCCCAGCCCCCCCTTTTTGCCCCCAGCCCCCCCTTTTTACCCCCAGCCCCCCCTATTTGCCCCCCAGTCCCCCTATTTCCCCCCAGCCCCCCTTTTTGCCCCCCAGCCCCCCCTATTTATCCCCCAGCCCCCCTTTTTGGCCCCCAGCCCCCCCTATTTGCCACCCAGCCCCCACTTTTACCCCCAGCCCCCCTATTTACCCCCCAGCCCCCCCTTTTTACCCCCATCCCCCCCTTTTTGCCTCCCAGCCCCCCCTTTTTACCCCCATCCCCCCTATTTACCCCCAACCCCCCCATTTGCCCCCAGCCCCCCCATTTACCCCATCCCCCCTTTTTACCCCTCAAACCCCCCTTTTTATCCCCCAGCCCCCCCATTTACCCCCCAGCCCCCTCCATTTACCCCAGCCCCCCCTTTTTACCCCCCAGCCCCCCCTTTTTGCCCCCAAGCCCCCCCTATTTACCCCCAGACCCCCCTTTTTTCCCCCAACCCCCCCTTTTTACCCCCCAGCCCCCCTTTTTACCCCCATCCCCCCCTTTTTACCCCCAACCCCCCCTTTTTACCCACCAGTCCCCCCTATTTACCCCTCAGCCCCCCCCTATTTACCCCTGGCCCCCCCTTTTTGCCCCCCAGCCCCCCCTTTTTGCCCCCCAGTCCCCCCTATTTACCCCTCAGCGCCCCCTATTTACCCCCGGCCCCCCTTTTTACCCCCCAAACCCCCCTTTTTACCCCTCAAACCCCCCTTTTTACCCCCCAAACCCCCCTTTTTACCCCTCAAACCCCCCTTTTTACCCCCCAGCCCCCCCATTTGCCCCCCAGCCCCCCCTTTTTGCCCCCCACCTGCAGTTTGAGGGCGATGACGACGGAGCCGAGGTGGTCTTTGGCCAAATCCTGGACCACCATCAACCGCTGGAGCCGCAGCGTAAAGAGCCTGGGGGGGGGCAAAAAGGGGGGGCACAGTGAACTGGGGGGGCCCTGGGGCGGGGGGGGGGGGCAAAAAGGGGGGGCACAGTGAACTGGGGGGGCTCTGGGGCTGGGGGGGGCAAAAAGGGGGGGCACAGTGAACTGGGGGGGCCCTGGGACCGGGGGGGGGGCAAAAAGGGGGGGCACAGTGAACTGGGGGGGCCCTGGGGCTGGGGGGGGCAAAAAGGGGGGGCACAGTGAACTGGGGGGGCCCTGGGACCGGGGGGGGGCAAAAAGGGGGGGCACAGTGAACTGGGGGGGCTCTGGGGCCGGGGGGGGCAATAGAGGGGGTAAAAAGGGGGGGCACAGTGAACTGGGGGGGGCCCTGGGGCAGGGGGGGGGCAATAGAGGGGGTAAAAAGGGGGGGCACAGTGAACTGGGGGCGCTCTGGGGCCGGGGGGGGCAATAGGGGGGAGTAAAAAGGGGGGGCACAGTGAACTGGGGGGGCTCTGGGGCAGGGGGGGGCAATAGAGGGGGTAAAAAGGGGGGGCACAGTGAATCGCGGGGGCTCTGGGGCGGGGGGGCAATAGAGGGGGGGCAAAAAGGGGGGGCACAGTGAACTGGGGGGCCCCTGGGGCCGGGGGGGGCAATAGAAGGGGGGGAAAAGGGGGGGCACAGTGAACTGGGGGGGCTCTGGGGCCGGGGGGGGCAATAGAAGGGGGGGAAAAGGGGGGGCACAGTGAACTGGGGGGGCTCTGGGGCCGGGGGGGGCAATAAGGAGGGGCACAGTGAATTGGGGGGGCTCTGGGGCCGGGGGGGGCAATAGAGGGGGGAAAGGGGGGGTCTGGGGAGGAAAGAGGGGGGACTGGGGGGGAAAAGTGGGGGTCTGAGGGGTAAAAAGGGGGTCTGGGGGGTAAAAAGGGGGGGCTGGGGGTAAAAAGGGGGGGCTGCGGGGAAAAGAGGGGGGCTGGGGGGTAAAAGGGGGGGCTGCGGGGAAAAGAGGGGGGCTGGGGGGTAAAAGGGGGGGCTGGCCTGAAAAGAGGGGGTCTGGAGGGGGAAAAAGGGGGGGTCTAAGGGTGAAAAGGGGGGGCTGGGGGGAGAAAAGGGGGGGTCTGGGGGGGAAAAAGGGGGGTCTGAAGGGTAAAAAGGGGGTCTGGGGCTAAAAAAGGGGGTCGGGGGCGTCCCAGTGGGGCTGATGGGGAAAAAGGGGGGGCAAATGGGGGGGGGATCCCTAAAGGGGGGGGCTCGGGGGGGATCCCAAAGTGGGGGTCGGGGGGGGACTAAAAGGGGGGTTCACAAAGGGGGGGTGTCTCAAAGGGGGGTGTCGGGGGGGGTCTCAAAGAGGGGGTCCGGGGGAGGTCTCAAAGGGGGGGTCGGGAGGGGGGACACTAAAAGGGGGGTTCCCAAGGTGGGGGGGCTCTCAAGGGGGGTCTCAAAGAGGGGTCTCAAAGGGGGGGTCTCAAGGGGGGGTCTCAAAGGGGGGGTCTCAAAGGGGGGTCTCAAGGGGGGGTCTCAAGGGGGGTCTCAAAGGGGGGGTCTCAAAGAGGGGGTCTCAAGGGGGGGTCTGAGGGGTAAAAAGGGGGTCTGGGGGTAAAAAAGGGGGGGCTGGGGGGGAAAAAGGGTGGTCTGAGGGGTAAAAAAGGGGGTCTGGGGGGAAGGGGGGGGGCTGGGGGTGAAAAGGGGGGGGCTGGGGGGTAAAAAGGGGGGCTGGCCTGAAAAGAGGGAGTCTGGGGGGGAAAAAGGGGGGATCTAAGGGTGAAAAGGGGGGGCTGGGGGGAGAAAAGGGGGGGTCTGGGGGGGAAAAAGGGGGGGTCTAGGGGTGAAAAGGGGGGGCTGGGGGGAGAAAAGGGGGGGTCTGGGGGGAAAAAGGGGGGTCTGAAGGGTAAAAAGGGGGTCTGGGGCTAAAAAAGGGGGTCAGGGGCGTCCCAGTGGGGCTGATGGGGAAAAAGGGGGGGCAAATGGGGGAGGGATCCCTAAAGGGGGGGGCTCGGGGGCGGTCCCAAAGTGGGGGTCGGGGGGGGACTAAAAGGGGGGTTCACAAAGGGGTGTCTCAAAGGGGGGTGTCGGGGGGGGGTCTCAAAGAGGGGTGTCGGGGGAGGGTCTCAAAGAGGGGGTCTCAAAGGGGGGGGGTCTCAAAGGGGGGTCTCAAAGGGGGGTCCAAGGGAGGTCCCAAAGGGGGGGTCGGGGGGGGGACACTAAAAGGGGGGTTCCCAAGGTGGGGGGGGTCTCAAGGGGGGTCTCAAAGGGGGGGTCTCAAGGGGGGGGGTCTCAAGGGGGGGGTCTCAAGGGGGGGTCTCAAAGGGGGGTCTCAAGGGGGGGTCTCAAGGGGGGGTCTCAAAGGGGGGGGTCTCAAGGGGGGGGGTCTCAAGAGGGGGTCTCAAGGGGGTGTCTCAAGGGGGGGTCCCGGTGTGGGGGTCTCAAAGGCTGGGGTCTCAAAGGGGGGGTCTCAAGGAGGGGTCTCAAGGGGGGGGTCTCAAGGGGGGGTCCCATGGGGGTTCTCAAGGAACGGGGGTCTCAAGGGGGGGTCTCAAGGGGGGTCTCAAAGAGGGTAGTCCCGGGGGGGGGTCCCGGGGTGGGGGTGTCTCACCTGGGCACGCAGCTCGGGGATCCCCTGTCCCCCTCCCAACTGGCGTAGAGGTTCATGGGCAGAGGGCGCGGGGGGGGCGGCGCGGGGGGGGCCGCGCTCGGAGCGGGGGGGGGAGGGGGGGTGGGGGGGGCGGCGCGGGGGGGGCGGGGGGAGCGCGGGGAGAGCAGCGCTCCGCCATCGCCGCCGCTGGGGGCGAAGCCACGCCCACCGCCACGCCCCTTCGGCGGCGGGAGGGGCGGAGGACACGCCCCCTCCGCCGGTGGAGGCGCTGTCAGCGAGGCCACACCCACCCGTCGCCTCATTGGCGGCGGGAGGAACGAGGCCACGCCCACCGGCGCGGCCACGGCGGAGGCCACGCCCCCTCTCGCCTCATTGGCTGCGTGATAATCGAGGCCACGCCCCCTCACCTCATTGTATGCGTGTGGCTCGAGGCCACGCCCACCTGTGCGGCTACAGCTGAGGCCACGCCCCCTCTCAATAGGATGCGGTGTCAATCAGGCCACGCCCCTTCTCTGGTGGATGCGGTGTCGCCGAGGCAACGCCCACCGATCGCCTCATTGGCTGCTTGTGGAACGAGGCCACGCCCACCACTTGCGACCACGGCTGAGGCCACGCCCCCTCTCGCCTCATAGGCTGCGGGAGGAACTTAGGCCACGCCCCCCTCCGTTGGCTGTTGCGTCACCGAGGCCACGCCCATCTTTTTTGCGGCCACGCCCCCTCATGACCCATTGGCTGCTATTTGGGATGAGGCCACGCCCCCTTAACTCACTGGCTGCGGGTGCGCCGAGGCCACGCCCACTTGTGCGGCTAAGGCTGAAGCCACGCCCCCTCCCACCCCATTGGCTGTGAGACCACAGTCCACGCCCCCACCTCATTGGCAGTGCCCGACTCGAGGCCACGCCCCCTCCCACCCCATTGGCTGCGCAAGAACGCAGGCCACACCCCCTTGAGCTGCGCAGGTACTCAGGCCACGCCCCCTCTCACCTCATTGGCTGTGGCAGCCCCGAGACCACGCCCCTTCACGCAGGTAGGACTGAGGCCACGCCCACTCATCCCCCATAGGTTACACTGGGGCCGAGGCCACGCCCACCCGTCCCCATTGGCGGTAGGAGCCGCCGAGGCCACGCCCCCTTGTGCTGGGGACACTGGGACAGAGTCTGGGGACACTGGGGACATGGGGACACTGCCTGGGGACACTGGGGACAGGGCTTAGGGACGCTGGTGGCACTATTAACAGGGCTTGGGGACACTGGGGGACAGTCTGGGGACACTGAGGATGTGGTCCAGGGACACTGGTGGCACTGGGACAGGTTCTGGGGACCCTGGGGACCTGACCTGGGGATACTGGTGGCACTGGGACACTGCCTGGGGACACTGGGGATGTGGGGACATGGCCTGGGGACACTGGGGACATCGTCTGGGGATACTGGTGGCACTGGGACATGGCCTGGGGACACTGGGGACATCATCTGGGGATACTGGTGGCACTGGGACTCATGTTAGGGACACTGGGGACATGGGGACAATGCCGGGGGACACTGGGACACAGTCTGGGGATACCGGTGGCACTGGGACACGGCCTGGGGACACTGGGGACAGAGCTTGGGGACACTGGGATGCAGCCTGGGGACACTGGGGACGCGGTCCAGGGATACTGGTGGCACTGGGACACGGTCTGGGGACACTGGGGACAGGAATTGGGGCCACCAGAATTGGGGCCACCAGGACACTGAGGCAGCTGACATTGGGGACATTGGGGACCCCACTTTTTATTTACAAAAGAAGGGGACACAGTTGGGGACAGTGACGCTCCGATGATGTCCCCAAGGGCCGAACCGCGGCTGTTTGGGGGGGGGACAACACCCCCTCCTTCTGAGTGTCCCCCGTCCCTGGGGGACTTTGGGGGGAGGGGGGGGGGATTGGGACAGGAGGGGATTGGAGGGACAGGAGGGGACAGGGGGGGACAGGAGTGTCCCCGTCTTTAGAACTTGAACTCTTTGTACTTCTTTCCGCCCCCGCGGGTGTCCTGCGGCTGCGCCTTCCGCTTCTTCTGCTGTGGGGGGGGGGGACACGGTGAGAGGGGGACAGCGGGGGACAGGGGGGGACAGAGGGGACAAAGGGACGGGGGGTACATGGGGGACAAAGAGGGACATGGGGGGAACAGAGGGGATGGGGGGGACATGGGGATGGGGGAGGACAGAGGGGGACAGAGGGACATGAGGATGAGGGGACAGGGGGGGACATGGGGGACAAGGGGACATGAGGGGCAGACGGGGACATGGGGGGACATTGAGATGGGGACATGGGGGGGACAGGGGGATGGGGGAGGATAGAGGGGGACAGGGGGACATGAGGATAGGGGGACGGGGGGGACATGGGGGACAAAGGGACGGGGGGGACATGGGGACATGAGGGGCAGAGGGGGACATGGGGGGGACATTGAGATGGGGGGACAGAGGGGATGGGGGGACATGGGGGGGACAGGGGGATGGGGGTGGAAATGGGGGGGACAGGGGGATGGGGGGGACAAAGGGGGACATGGGGGACAGAGGGGACATGGGGGGGACATTGAGATGGGGGGACAGAGGGGATTGGGGGGACATGGGGGGGACTGGGGGATGGGGGGGACAAAGGGGGACATGGGGGACAGAGGGGACATTGAGATGGGGGGACATGGGGGTGACAGGGGGATGGGGGGGACGGGGGGGACAAAGGGCGACATGGGGGACAGAGGGGACATGGGGGGACATTGAGATGGGGGGACAGAGGGGATTGGGGGGACATGGGGGGGACAGGGGGATGGGGGGGACAAAGGGGGACATGGGGGACAGAGGGGACATTGAGATGGGGGGACATGGGGGTGACAGGGGGATGAGGGTGACATGGGGATGGGGTGGACGGGGGGGACAAAGGGGGACATGGGGGACAGAGGGGACATGGGGGGACATTGAGATGGGGGGGACATGGGGGGGACAGGGGGATGGGGGGACAGAGGGGATGGGGGGAGGAAATGGGGGGGACAGGGGGATGGGGGGACATGGGCGACAGAGGGGACATGGGGGGACACTGAGATGGGGGGACATGGGGGACACAGAGGGGATGGGGGGGACAGGGGGATGATGGGGGACAGAGGGGGACGGGGGGACATGAAGATGGGGGGACGGGGGGGACATGGGGGACAAAGGGACGGGGGGGACATGGGGACATGAGGGGCAGAGGGGGACATGGGGGGACATTGAGATGGGGGGACAGAGGGGATGGGGGGGATATGGGGGGGACAGGGGGATGGGGGGTGGAAATGGGGGGGACAGGGGGATGGGGGGGACAAAGGGGGACATGGGGGACAGAGGGGACATGGGGGGACATTGAGATGGGGGACATGGGGGACACAGAGGGGATGGGGGGACATGGGGATGGGGGAGGACAGGGGGGGACAGGGGGACATGAGGATGAGGGGACAGGGGGGGACATGGGGGAGACAGGGGGACATGGGGGGGACATTGAGATGGGGGGCAGAGGGGATGGGGGGGACAGAGGGGACATGGGGGGTGACGTGGAGACGGGGGGACAGAAGGGACAGAGGGGACATGGGGGGGGACGTGGAGACGGGGGGACAGAAGGGACAGGGGGGACATGGGGATGACGAGGGACATGGAGGGACAGAGGAACATGGGGGGACATTGAGACAGGGGGGACAGAGGGACGAGGGGGACATGGGGATGACGGCGGACATGGCGGGGACAGAGGGGATGGGGGGAACATGGGAAGGGGGGGACATTGAGATGGGGGGGACAGAGGGACAGGGGGGGACATGGGGGGACAAAGGGGATGGGGGGACAGGGGGATGATGGGGGACAAAGGGGATGGGGGGGACATGGAGGCGACAGAGGGACATGGGGGGACAGAGGGGACAGGAGGGGACATGGGCGGACATGGGGGGACATGAGGGGCAGAGGGGGACGTGGGCGGACATGGGGGGGGCAGAAGGGGACACAGAGGAGACAGAGGGACATGGGAGGGACAGAGGGATGGAGGGGGACATGAGGGACACAGAGGGATGGGGGGGACAGGGGGACAGGGGATACATGGGAGGACACCAGGGACAGTGGGGGACAGAGGGGACAGGGGGGGACATGGGGATGGGGGGACATGGGGGAGACAGAGGGACATGGGGGGACATTGAAATGGGGGGGACAGAGGGGAACATGGGGGGACAGAGGGGACATAGAGGAGACAGAGGGACATGGGAGGGACAGAGGGGATGGGGGGGACAGGGGGGACACGGGGGACACAGAGGGATGGGGGGGACAGAGGGGGACATGGGGGGACAGAGGGACATGGGGGGACAGAGGGATGGAGGGGGACAGAGGGACATGGGGGGACAGAGGGATGGAGGGGGACAGAAGGGGGACAGAGGGGGGACATGGGGGGACAGACGGACATGGGGATGGGCGGGGACATTGAGACGGGGGGGACAGAGGTGATTGGGGGGACATGGGGGGGACAGAGGGATAAGGGGAACATGGAGGGGACATGGGGACTGGGGGGACATGGGGACATGGGGGACACAGGGGACAGTGGGGGACATGGGGGACATGGGGACAGAGGCATGGGAGTAACAGGAGAGGATGGAGGTGATGACGGGGGACGAAGGTGATGAGGTGACGTGGGTGACACGAGGGTGACGAGGGGACCCAGAGGGGTGACAAGGGGTGATGAGGGGACACAGGGTGATAGGAGGACACAGGAAGCAACAGGAGAAGATGGAGGTGATGAGGTGGGACGAAGGTGGACATGGGTGACACGGGGGTGACACACGGTTGACGAGGGGACACAGGGGGGTGACGGGGGACATGGGGTGACACGAGGGTGACACAGGGTGACGAGGGGACACGAGGGTGACACAGGGTGACACAGGGTGACGAGGGGACATGGGGTGACAAGAGGACACAGGGAGCAACGGGAGAAGATGGAGGCGATGAGGTGGGATGAAGGTGACGAGGGTGAACATGGGTGACATGTGGGTGACATGTGGATGCAGAGGGGTGACAGGGGGGTGACAGGGGGAGGTGACAGGAGTGTCCCCACCTTCTGCTTGGCGGCGTGCTCGGCCACCATGTCGCTGAAGTCCTCCTTCTCGACCTGCGCCTGCTGCTCGCGGACGTGCTCCTCGTACTTCTGCGTCATGGCCGTCGGGTCGAGCTCCAGCTCCTCCGGCGCCAACGCCACCTCCACGCCCTGAGCCTCCGTCACAGCACCCTTACGGCCCAGCACCTGCCGGGGAGCACCCATGGGTGCTGCGGGGGGGGCAGATTTGGGGGCGTGGGGGCACCTATGGGTGCTGAGAAGGGGGTTTGGGGGGGGATGAAAAGGAGTGGTGGTCCTCAAAAGCTATGGGTGATGCTGGGAGGGATGGAAAGAGGGGAAGTGGGGGCACCCATGGGTGCTGGGGGGGGGAAAGAAGGGTGAAAGGGGCACCTATGGGTGCTGGGGGGGGCAGATTTGGGGGGGTGGGGGCACCTATGGGTGCCGAGAGGGGGATTCGCGGGGGGATGAAAAGGAGTGGTGGTCCTCAAAAGCTATGGGTGATATTGGGGGGGGGCACCTATGGGTGCTAAGGGGGGGTCGGGGGGGCAACCCATGGGTGCTGGGGGGGGGAAAGAAGGGTGAGAGGGGCACCTATGGGTGCTGGGGGGCAGATTTGGGGGAGTGGGGGCACCTATGGGTGCTGAGAAGGGGGTTCTGGAGGGGATGGAGAGGAGTGGTGGTCCTCAAAAGCTATGGGTGATACTGGGAGGGATGGAAAGAGGGGAAGTGGGGGCACCCATGGGTGCTGGGAGGGTTGGATGGGGGCGTGGGGGCACCTATGGGTGCTGGGGGACAGATTTGGGGGGGTGGGGGCACCTATGGGTGCTGAGAAGGGGGTTCGGGGGGGGATGAAGAGGAGTGGTGGTCCTCAAAAGCTATGGGTGATATTGTGGGGGGGCACCCATGGGTGCTGGGGGGGAGGGGGCGTGGTCTCACGGCACTCATGTCGTAGATGTGGGTGGAGCCCATCATGGCCCCGCCCACCATCGCTGTTCGCTTCTCGGGGACCACCGTGAAGAGTTGGGGCGTCTCACTGCTGTCAATGGGGGGGGAAGGGGGAGGAAAGGGGGGAATGGGGGGAAATTGGAGTAAAAATAGGAGTAAAAATGGGGTGAAAATGGGGTAAAAATGGGTTGAAAATGGGGTAAAAATAGGGTGAAAACGGGGGTAAAAATGGGGTGAAAATGGGGTAAAAGTGGGGGTAAAAATGGTGTGAAAATGGACAAAGGGGTGAAATGGGGGTAAAAATGGGGCAAAATGGGGTAAAAATGAAGGAGATGTAAAACAGGGGGTGAAAATGGGGGGGACACTCCTCCCCAGCCCCATAATTGCCCCTCCAGTCCCATAAGTGCCCCCCCAGCCCCATCACCCCCCATTCCAACCCCATAAGTGCCCCCTCCAGCCCCATAAGTGCCCCCCCAGCCCCGTAAGTGCCCCATTCCAGCCCCATAAGTGCCCCCGAGCCCCATAACCCCCATTCCAACCCCTAAGTGCCCCTCCAGCCCCATAACCCCCCATTCCAGCCCCATAACCACCCCTCCACCCCCATAACTGCTCCTCCAGCCCCATAACCCCCATTCCAGCCCCATAAGTGCTCCCCAGCCCCATAACCCCCTATTCCAGCCCCATAACCCCCATTCCAGCCCAATAACCCCCTATTCCACCCCCATAAGCACCCCTCCAGCCCCACAACCAGCCCCTCCCAGCCCCATAACTGCCCCCTCCCAGCCCCACAACCCCCCATTCCAGCCCCATAACCCCCATTCCAGCCCCATAAGTGCTCCCCAGCCCCATAACCCCCTATTCCAGCCCCATAACCCCCATTCCAGCCCAATAACCCCCTATTCCACCCCCATAAGCACCCCTCCAGCCCCACAACCAGCCCCTCCCAGCCCCATAACTGCCCCCTCCCAGCCCCACAACCCCCCATTCCAGCCCCATAACCCCCATTCCAGCCCCATAAGTGCCCCATTCCAGCCCCATAACCGCTCCTTCCAGCCCCATAACCCCGATTCCAGCCCCATAACCCCCTATTTCAGCCCCATAACCCTCATTCCAGCCCCATAACCCCCTATTTCAGCCCCATAACCCTCATTCCAGCCCCATAACCCCCCATTCCAGCCCCATAACCCCCTATTCCAGCCCCATAACCCCCCATTCCACCCCCATAACCCCCTATTCCAGCCCCATAACCGCCCATTCCAGCCCCATAAGTGCCCCCCAGCCCCATAAGTGCCCCCCCCAGCCCCATAAGTGCCCCATTGCAGCCGCTCACCCATCCATGGCTTCCTCGATCTTCTTCTTCCTCAGCTCGATCAGCTCCGGCGTTTCCATTCCCGCCGGTACCGACGAGAATCCGCCGGGAGTGATGAGACCACTTTTGGGGGGGCAGAAAGGATCAATTTGAGGGGGGGAAGTCACCGAGTGGGGGCTCAATTTGAGGGGTGTAAAGGGGGGGGATCCCCCAAATACCTGTCTGCGGGAGTGATGAAACCCGTCTCGTCCGGTTTCTCTTCGTTGCTCTCCTCCTCCTCTTCTTCCTCGGAGGATTCTTCATCCGAAGGTTCCAATTCGCCCCACAGTGTCCGATCGATCTCCTCTTCTTCCTCTTTCGTCTGGGGAAGGGGGGAAAGGGGGGGTCAGGGGGGTTATGGGGCACTCTGGGGGTGCTATGGGGCAGGTATGGGTGCTGGGGGGGCTATAAAGGGGGTGCTGGGGGGGCTATGGGGGGGCTATGGGTGCTGGGGGCTATAAAAGGGGTGCTGGGGGGCTTTGGGGGGGGCTATGGGTGTTGGGGGGCTATAAAGGGGGTGCTGGGGGGCTATGGGGGGGCTATGGGTGCTGGGGGGCTATAAAGGGGGTGCTGGGGGGGCTATGGGGGGGCTATGGGTGCTGGAGGGGCTTTGGGGGGGCTATGGGTGCTGGGGGGGCTATAAAGGGGGTGCTGGGGGGGCTATGGGGGGCTATGGGTGCTGGGGGGGGCTATGGGGGGGCTATGGGTGCTGAGGGGACTATAAAGGGGGTGCTGGGGGGGCTTTGGGGGGCTATAAAGGGGGTGCTGGGGGGCTATGGGGGGCTTTGGGGGCTCGGGGGGCTATAAAAGGGGTACTAAGGGGCTTTGGGGGGGCTATGGGTGCTGGGGGGACTATAAAGGGGGTGCTGGGGGGGCTTTGGGTGCTGGGGAGGCTATAAAGGGGTGCTGGGGGGGCTTTGGGGAGGCTATGGGTGCTGGGGGGGCTATAAAGGGGGTGCTGGGGGGGCTTTGGGGGGCTATGGGTGCTGGGGGGGCTATAAAGGGGGTGCTGGGGGGGCTATGGGGGGCTATGGGGCAGATATGAGGGCCGGGGGGGCTCTGAGGGGGTTTTGGGGGGGCTATGGGGCAGATATGGGGGGGCTATTGGGCGGGTATGGGTGTTTGTGGGGGCCATGGGGTCCCAGATGGGTATTTTGGGGTCCCAGGAGGGTGTTTTGGGGGTTTGAGAGGGTATTTTGGGGTCCCAGGGGGGTATTTTGGGGTTCTGAGAGGGTCTCAGGGGGTATTTTGGGGTTCTGGGAGGTTAATTTGGGGCCCCGGGGGGTATTTTGGGGTCCCGGGGGCTATTTTGGGGTCCCAGGGGGGTATTTTGGGGTCCCAGGGGAATATTTTGGGATCCCAGGGGGTATTTTGGGGTCCCAGGGGAATATTTTGGGATCCCAGGGGCTATTTTGGGGTCCCAGTGGGTATTTTGGGATCTCAGGGGCTATTTTGGGGTCCCGGGGGGGTATGGGGGGTATTTTGGGGTTCCAGGTGGGTATTTTGTGGTCCCAGGGGGCTATTTTGGGTCCTAGTGGGTATTTTGGGGTCCCGGGGGGGTATTTTGGGGTCCCGGGGGGGGCATTTTGGGGTCCCAGTGGAGTATTTCGGGGTCCCAGATGAGTATTTTGGGGTCCCGGGGGCTATTTTGGGGTCCTGGGGGGTTATTTTGGGGTTCGGGGTCTATTTTGGGGTCCCAGAGGGGTATTTTGGGGTCCCAAGGTCTATTTTGGGGTCCCCGATGGGTATTTTGGGGTTTAGGGGTGGTATTTTGGGGTCCCAGTGCGTATTTTGGGGTTCAGGGGTGGTATTTTGGGGTCCCGGGGTCTATTTTGGGGTCCCAGGTGGGTATTTTGGGGTCCCAGTGGGTATTTTGGGGTCCTGGGGGGGTATTTTGAGGTCCCAGGGGGATATTTTGGGGTTCTAGTGGGTATTTTGGGGTCCCAGGGGCTATTTTGGGGTCCCAGGGGAGTATTTTGGGGTTCAGGGGGGTTATTTTTGGGGGGCTCTCACCTGGAACTCAGCGGCGTTGGTTCCAAAGACGTCTCCGTAGAGCGGTTTTCCCGTCTCATCCACGGGGGGTTTCCCCCACCCCCCCGCGTGGTATCCAAAGGAACAGCCCTGGGGGGGGGGGCAAAAAGGGGGGTTCAGGGCACCCCAAAACTCCAAAGACCCCCCCCATAAAAAAAAGCCCCCCCAAAATCACTCTGAACCCCAAAATAACCCTCCAATTCCATCTAAACACCCCAAAACTGAAGCCTTTGGGAGGGGTTTGGGGGGATTTAGGGGGGGGTTTGAGGGGGGGGTTTGGGGGTTCAGGGCCCCCTAAAACCCCAAAGACCCCCTCCATAGAAAAAAGCCCCCCCAAAATCACCCTGAACCCCCAAAACCCCTCCAATTCCATCTAAACACCCCAAAACTGAAGCCTTTGGGAGAGGTTTGGGAGGGTTTTGTGGGGGGCTTCGAGGGGATTTTTTTGGGGGGGGCCCTAAATGCCCCCCCTAACCCTAAATGCCCCCTCTTGGACCCCAAATACCCCCTCAAACACCCCCCAAACACCCCCACCACCCTTAATGCCCCCCCAAAACTCCCCCTTTGGACCCCAAATACCCCCCTAACAGCCCCCCCCACCCCAAATCCCCCCCCAAAACCCCCCCTTTGGACCCCAAATCCCCCCCCAAAATTGCCCCCCCCCTCCATTTTTTGCCCCCCCCCCCCCCATCTCTCACCTCCGGAATGGGGGAGTTGAGCCCCGGGATCTTGAGGTTGGGGTACGAGGGGGGGGGCCCATAGCGCTGCATGGCGATCAGCCACGGGGGGGGCACCTTGTGGGCGTTCTGGGGGGCACGGGGGGGGTCAGCACCCCAAAAAACCCCCCCCCCACCTCCCCAGCACCCATGGGTGCCCCCATAGCACCCACAGGCACCCAAAACCCCCTCTCCGGCACATAGAGACACCCCAATATTACCCCCCCCCCCCCCCCCCTTAGAGAGCTCTGACCCCCACCCATAGAGACCCCCCCCCAGCACCCATAGGTGCCCCCATAGCACCCATAAAGACCCCCCCCAGCACCCATGGGTGCCCCCATAGCACCCACAGACACCCCCAAATGCCCCCCCAGCACCCATGGGTGCCCCCATAGCACCCAGACACCCCCAAATGCCCCCCCAGCACCCATGGGTGCCCCCATAGCACCCACAGACACCCCCAAATACCCCCCCAGCACCCATGGGTGCCCCCATAGCACACACAGACACCCCCAAATGCCCCCCCAGCACCCAGAGGTGTCCCCATAGCACCCACAGACACCCCCAAATGCCCCCCAGCACCCATTGGGGCCCCCCCAGCACCCACAGACACCCCCAAAAGCCCCCCCAGCACCCATGGGTGCCCCCATAGCACCCAGAGACACCCCCAAATGCCCCCCAGCACCCATGGGTGCCCCCAGAGCACCCACAGACACCCCCAAATGCCCCCCCAGCACCCATGGGTGCCCCCATAGCACCCACAGTCACCCCCAAATGGCCCCCCAGCACCCATGGGTGCCCCCATAGCACCCACAGACACCCCCAAATGCCCCCCCCAGCACCCAGAGGTGCCCCCATAGCACCCACAGACACCCCCAAATGCCCCCCCAGCACCCAGAGATGCCCCCATAGCACCCATAGACACCCCCAAACGCCCCCCCAGCACCCATGGGTGCCCCCATAGCACCCACAGACACCCCCCCAGCACCCATGGGTGCCCCCATAGCACCCACAGACACCCCCAAATGCCCCCCCCCAGCACCCATAGGCGCCCCCCCAGCACCCATGGGTGCCCCCAGAGCACCCCCAGACCCCCCCCAGCACCCATGGGTGCCCTCACCGGCCCCACGGGCATTCCGAGGGCGATGCGCAATTCATCGGATAAATCTCCGGGTTTTTTCTCCTTCAGCCGCGTCTCAAACTCTTTGCCCTGAGGAGAGACGGATGTGAGCGGAAGGGACACCTCTGAGGGACAGGAGAAGGGGAGAACCTCCCCGAGGGACGTGGGGACACCTCTGAGGGACAGGAGAAGGGGAGAATGTCCCCGAGGGACATGGGGAGATGGTCCTGAGGGACAGGAGAAGGGGAGAACGTCCCTGAGGGACATGGGGACATCTGGAAAGACACGGAGATGGTCCTGAGGGACACGAAGATGGTCCTGAGGGACAGGAGGACAACATGAGGGACACGGAGATGGTCCTGAGGGACATGGAGATGGTCCTGAGGGACAAAGAGATGGTCCTGAGGGACATAGAGATGGTCCTGAGGGATATGAGGACATTGTGAGGGACACAGAGATGGTCCTGAGGGACATGGAGATGATCCTGAGGGACACAGAGATGGTTCTGAGGGACATGAGGACATTGTGAGGGACACAGAGATGGTCCTGAGGGACATGGAGATGATCCTGAGGGACACAGAGATGGTCCCGAGGGACACACAGATGGTCCTGAGGGACATGAGGACATCGTGAGGGACACAGAGATGGTCCTGAGGGACAGGAGGACACTGTGAGGGACACGGAGATGGTCCTGAGGGACACGGAGATGGTTCTGAGGGACAGGAGGACACTGTGAGGGACACAGAGATGGTCCTGAGGGACATGAGGACACTGTGAGGGACATGGAGATGGTCCTGAGGGACACAGAGATGGTCCTGAGGGACATGAGGACACTGTGAGGGACACAGAGATGGTCCTGAGGGACACAGAGATGGTCCTGAGGGACAGGAGGATACTGTGAGGGACACAGAGATGGTCCTGAGGGACATGGAGATGGTTCTGAGGGACACAGAGATGGTCCTGAGGGACAGGAGGATACTGTGAGGGACACAGAAATGGTCCTGAGGGACATGGAGATGGTTCTGAGGGACATAAGGATACTGTGAAGGACACGGAGATGGTCCTGAGGGACATGAGGACACTGTGAGGGACATGGAGATGGTCCTGAGGGACACAGAGATGGTCCTGAGGGACATGAGGACACTGTGAGGGACACGGAGATGGTCCTGAGGGACACAGAGATGGTCCTGAGGGACACAGAGATGGTCCTGAGGGACAGGAGGATACTGTGAGGGACACAGAGATGGTCCTGAGGGACATGGAGATGGTTCTGAGGGACACAGAGATGGTCCTGAGGGACATGGAGATGATCCTGAGGGACACGGAGATGGTCCTGAGGGACACGGAGATGGTCCTGAGGGACATGAGGACACTGTGAGGGACAAGAAGATGGTCTTGAGGGACATGGAGATGGTCCTGAGGGACACGGAGATGGTCCTGAGGGACATGGAGATGGTTCTGAGGGACACGGAGATGGTCCTGTGGGACATGATGACAACATGAGGGACACGGAGAAGGTCCTGAGGGACACAGAGATGGTCCTGAGGGACATGAGAACATCTTTGAGGGACAGGAGAAGGTGAGAACATCTGTGAGGGACACGGAGAGGTCCTCCCGGCGCCCACCTCGTAGTAGAGGTCCCCGTGGATGGTGAGTTTGGGCTTCGTTTGCCACTTGAAGAAGGCGTCGTGGAGCTTCTGGTAATCGATGTCGATCTTCCCCATCTTGGGACGAACCTTCTCCCTCATTTTGGACTTCATGGTCTTCTGCTCCTCCTGGAAAGGACACGATGGGGACGTTGGGGACACTTTAGAGGTCCCCAAAACTTTGGATGTCCAAGAAGACGTCTCCAAAGCCAACTTTGATGTCCTCAAAGCTTCAGATGGACACCTTGGATGGCCCCAAAGCTCTTGACATCCATCTATGGTGACCCCAAAACTCTTGAGATCCATCTATGGTGGCCCCAAAGCTCTTGAGATCCATCTATGGTGGATACAAAGCTCTTGAAAACCAACTCTGGTGGCCACAAACCCCTCTGATGAGTCCTTAGATGACCCCAAAGACCTCAATGTCCAACTCTGGTGGCCCCAAAGTCCAAATGGACACTTTAGATGACCCCAAAACCCCCAATGAGAACCTCTGATGACCTCAAAGCCTTCAATGTCCAACTCTGGTGGCCACAAAGCCCTCAATGGGGACCTTTGAAGACCATAAAGCCCAAGAGATCCAACTCTGGTGGCCCCAATGTCCAAATGGACACTTTAGATGACCCCAAAACCCCCGATGGAAACCTCTGATGATCTCAAAGCCTTCAATGTCCAACTTTGGTGGCCCCAAAGCCCTCAATGGGGACCTTTGAAGACTATAAAGCCCTCAAGATGCAACTCTGGTGGCCCCAAAGCCCTCAATAGACACCTTAGATGACCCCAAAGCCCTTGAGATGCAACTCTGGTGGCCCCAAACGCCCTCACTGGGGACCTTTGAAGACCATAAAGCCCTCGAGATCCAACTCTGGTGGCCCCAAAGCCCTCAATGGGGACCTTTGAAGACCATAAAGCCCAAGAGATCCAACTCTGGTGGCCCCAAAGTCCAAATGGACACTTTAGATGACCCAAAAAACCCCAATGAGAACCTTTGATGACCTCAAAGCCTTCAATGTCCCACTCTGGTGGCCCCAAAGCCCTCAACAGGGACCTTTGAAGACCATAGAGCTCTTGAGGTCCATCTATGGTGGCCCCAAACCCCTCTGATGAGTCCTTAGATGACCCCAAAGCCCTTGAGATCAACCTCTGATGGCCCCAAAACCCTCAATGGGGACCTTTGAAGACCATAAAGCCCAAGAGGTCCAACTCTGGTGGCCCCAAAGCCCTCAATGGGGACTTTGGATGACCTCAAAGCCCTCGAGATCCATCTATGGTGGCCCCAAACCCCTCAATGAGTCCTTAGATGACCCCAAAGCCCTTAATGTCCAACTCTGGTGGCTCCAAACGCCCTGGATGGGTCCTTAGACGACCTCAAAACCCCTCAGATCCAACTCTGGTGGCCACAAAGTTCAAATGGACACTTTAGATGACCCAGAAAACCCCAAGGAGAACCTTTGATGACCTCAAAGCCTTCAATGTCCAACTCTGGTGGCTCCAAAGCCCTCAAAGGACACCTTAGATGACCTCAAAGCCCTCGAGATCCATCTATGGTGGCCCCAAACCCCTCAATGAGTCCTTAGATGACCCCAAAGCCCTCGAGATCCAACTCTGGTGGCCCCAAAGCCCTCTGATGAGTCCTTAGATGACCCCAAAGCCCTCGAGATCCAACTCTGGTGGCCCCAAAACCCTCAATGGGGACCTTTGAAGACCATAAAGCCCAAGAGGTCCAACTCTGGTGGCCCCAAAGCCCTCAATGGGGACTTTGGATGACCTCAAAGCCCTCGAGATCCACCTCTGGTGGCCCCAAAGCCCTCAATGGGGAACTTTGAAGACCATAAAGCCCTCGAGATCCACCTCTGGTGGCCCCAAAGCCCTCAGTGGGGAACTTTGAAGACCATAAAGCCCTCGAGATCCACCTCTGGTGGCCCCAAAGCCCTCAATGGGGACCTTTGAAGACCATAAAGCCCTCGAGATCCACCTCTGGTGGCCCCAAAGCCCTCAATGGGGACCTTTGAAGACCATAAAGCCCTCGAGATCCACCTCTGGTGGTCCCAAAGCCTCTGTCCTTCTTTCCCGAAGCCCCCGGAGATGCCACCAGGCAGTTCCCCACCTTCTCCTGGAGAGCTTCGCGCATCTCTTGGATTCCGGTTCGTTTGATGAAGTCGGGAAGTTCAAAGGGTGGTTTTTTGATGCCTCTTTTGCCCTGAAGGTATTTCCGTTTGAAGCACCAATGACGCGGAACGGGGACGGAATTCCGAGTGGCCTTGAGGTGAACCAAGAGTTTGGGATCTTGAGCCGTCACGTCGTGCATCTCCACCACGTCCGGGCGGGCCACCAACTGCCGGAGAAGAAGGACAAATGTCACCACCGGGGGGACAACGGCCAAATAGAGCTTCTCGAGGTGTCAACGGTGCCACCACGAGGCCAATGGTGTCCCCAGTTGGGGGACAATGACCATCTGGAGCTCCTGGAGGTGTCCCCAGTGTCCCCAGTTGGGGGACAATGACCATCTGGAGCTCCTGGAGGTGTCACCAGTGTCCCCAGTTGGGGGACAATGACCATCTGGAGCTCCTGGAGGTGTCACCAGTGCCACCACGAGGCCACCAGTGTCCCCAGTTGGGGGACAATGACCATCTGGAGCTCCTGGAGGTGTCACCGGTGTCCCCAGTTGGGTGACAACGACCATCTGGAGCTCCTGGAGGTGTCACCAGTGCCACCACGAGGCCACCAGTGTCCCCAGTTGGGGGACAATGACCATCTGGAGCACCTCGAGGTGTCACCAGTGTCCCCGTGGTCACCCCCAGGGCTGTCCCCGATGTCACCGCGGTGTCACCTGTTTGAGTTCGGCCACTGTGAAACGGTTCATGCGTCGCAGTTTCTTTTTGGACAGTTTCGGCGCTTCCGGTTTCTTCTCCTGAGGACACGAGGACGGGCGTCACCAGAGCCACCTCAGGGCCACCAAGAGACACGCCTGTCACCCTGTTCCCACTCCAGGGCCACCAAGAGCCACCTCAGGGCTACTAAGAACCCTCCCAGGGCCACCAAGTGCCATTCCTGTCACCCCATTCCCATCTCAGGGCCACCAAATGCCACCCCAGGGCCACTCCTGTCACCCTGTCCCCCTTCCAGAGCCACCAAGTGCCACCTCAGGGCTACTAAGAGCCCTTCCAGGGCCACCAAGTGCCACTCCTGTCACCCCATTCCCATCTCATGGCCACCAAATGCCACCCCAGGGCCACCAAGAGCCCCTCCAGGGCCACCAAGTGCCACTCCTGTCACCCTGTCCCCACCTCAGGGCCACCAAGAGCCACCTCAGGGCCACCAAGTGCCACTCCTGTCACCCTGTCCCTATCCTAGGGCCACCAAGTGCCACCCCAGGGCCACCAAGTGCCATTCCTGTCACCCCATTCCCATCTCAGGGCCACCAAATGCCACCCCAGGGCCACCAAGAGCTCCTCCAGGGCCACCAAGTGCCACTCCTGTCACCCTGTCCCCACCTCAGGGCCACCAAGAGCCACCCCAGGGCCACCAAGAGCCACCCCAGGGCCACCCTGTCCCCCTTCCAGGGCCACCAAGAGCCCTTCCAGGGCCAACAAGAGCCACTCCTATCACCCTGTCCCCACTCCAGGGCCACCAAGTGCCCCTTCTGTCACCCCATTCCCATCCCAGGGCCACCAAGAGCCACCTCAGGGCCACCAAGAGCCACTCGTGTCACCCTGTCCCCATCCCAGGGCCACCGAGTGCCACCTCAGGGCTACTAAGAGCCCTTCCAGGGCCACCAAGTGCCACTCCTGTCACCGTGTCCCCACTCCAGGGCCACCAAGAGCCACCCCAGGGCCACCAAGAGCTCCTCAAAGGCCACCAAGTGCCACTACTGTCACCGTGTCCCCCTTCGAGAGCCACCAAGTGCCACCTCAGGGCTACTAAGAGCCCTTCCAGGGCCACCAAGTGCCACTCCTGTCACCCCATTCCCATCTCCAGGGCCACCAAATGCCACCCCAGGGCCACCAAGAGCTCCTCCAGGGCCACCAAGTGCCACCCCTGTGACCTTATCCCCACTCCAGGGCCACCAAGAGCCACCTCAGGGCCACCAAGAGACCTTCCAGGGCCACCAAGTGCCACTCCTGTCACCCCATTCCCATCTCAGGGCCACCAAATGCCACCACAGGTCCACCAAGAGCCACTCCTGTCACCCTGTCCCCATCCCAGGGCCACCGAGTGCCACCTCAGGGCTACTAAAAGCGCTTCCAGGGCCACCAAGTGCCACTCCTGTCACCGTGTCCCCACTCCAGGACCACCAAGAGCCACCCCAGGGCCACCAAGTGCCACTCCTGTCACCCCATTCCCATCTCAGGGCCACCAAATGCCACCTCAGGGCCACCAAGAGCCACTCCTGTCACCCTGTCCCCATCCCAGGGCCACCGAGTGCCACCTCAGGGCTACTAAAAGCGCTTCCAGGGCCACCAAGTGCCACTCCTGTCACCGTGTCCCCACTCCAGGACCACCAAGAGCCACCCCAGGGCCACCAAGTGCCACTCCTGTCACCCCATTCCCATCTCATGGCCACCAAGAACTCCTTCAGGGCCACCAAGTGCCACTCCTGTCACCCTGTCCCCACCCCAGGGCCCCCAGGTGCCACCTGCTCGTCCTCGGAGCTGTCATCGTCACTCTTGCGTCCGTCGTTGAAGCCCTTCCTGCGGGTGACGCTGCTCTCGGGGCGCTCGGCCTTATCCGGTTCCTTCTCTTTGTCCTTCTTCACCTCATCCGTCAACTGTGGGGACAACGGTGGGGACTGTCACCTCCAACCCCGCAGCACCCATGGGTGCCACCACCCACCCACGAGGCCACCGACCCTCCGGTGATGCCACCAGACCCGAATCCAACCTCAAACTCACCCAAAGGTGCTTTGAAGCAGAGAAAATGTCACCTTTAGGGGTCATTGAGGCCATTCGGTGTCACCCAGTGTCACCTCCAACCTCGCAGCACTCATGGGTGCCACCACCCATGAGGCCATCAACCCTCAGGTGATGCCACCAGAGCTCAATCCAACCTCAAAGTCATCCAAAAGTGCTTTGAAACACACAAAGTGTCACCTGTGAGGGCCACTGAGGGTCACCAAGTGTCACTTAATGTCACCCGGTGTCACCTCCAGCCTCACAGCACCCATGGGTGCCACCACCCACGATGCCACCGACCCTCCGGTGATGCCACCAGACCCGAATCCAACCTCAAACTCACCCAAAGGTGCTTTGAAACACTCAAACTGTCACCCCTGAGGGCCACCGAGTGTCACCGAGTGCCACCGAGTGTCCCCTCCAGCCCCGCAGCACCCATGGGTGCCCCCACCCACCTTGAAGACCTCGAAGATCCTTTTGAAGAAGATGAAGTTGGGGTCGTAGATTTCGGGCTCTTCGGTGACGTATTCCACCTCCACCTCGGGGGCGTCGGGGGCGTTGGTGGCCGTCCCCTCGTGTCCCCGTGTCCCCTCCGACTGTCCCCGCGTCCTCCGGCTTCGCTTCTTCTTCTTCCGGTTCCGGCGTTTCCGGTTACGCTGAAGGGACGGGAAAAAAGGGGACAATGGGGACACAAAGGGGACACAAAGGGGACGATGGGACAATGGGGACACAAAGGGGACGATGGGGACACAATGGGACAATGGGGACACAAAGGGGACAATGGGGACGATGGGTACGATGGGGACGATGGGACAATGGGGACACAATGGGACAATGGGGACGATGGGGACGATGGGACAATGGGGACGATGGGGATGATGGGGACACAATGGGACGATGGGGTACAATGGGGGACAATGGGGGACAATGGAAACGATGGAGACAATGGGGGCGATGGGGACACAATGGGACAATGAGGACACAATGGGACAATGGGGACGATGGGGGACAATGGGGAACAATGGGGAACAATGGGGACGATGGAGACGATGGAGACGATGGGGGCGATGGGGGCGATGGGACGATGGGGACGATGGGGACACAATGGAACAATGGAACACAAAGGTGACACAGGTGACATGAGGGTGACACGAGGGTGACGTGGGCGACACAACAATGACACAGACTGACACAAGGGTGACACCGGTGACATGAAGGTGACACAGGTGACGCAAGAGTGACACAAGAGTGACACAATAGTGACACGAAAGTGACACGAGAGTGACACGAGAGTGACACGGGTGACACACGTGACACTGATGACAGCAGGGTGACAAGAGAGTGACAGGAGGGTGACATGAGGGTGACACGAGAGTGACAGAAGAGTGACACGAGAGTGCCACAAGCGTGACACGGGTGACACAGGTGGCACAAGGGTGACACCGGTGACACGAGAGTGACACAGGTGATGAGGGTAACACGAGAGTGACGTGGTGGACACAAAGGTGATACTGATGACACAAGGGTGACACGAGGGTGACACAAGGGTGATACTGGTGACACAAGTGTGACACAGGTGACAGGGTGATACAAGTGACACGATGGTGACATGAGGGTGACACGAGAGTGACGTGGATGCCACAACGATGACACAGAGCGCCGCGAGGGTGACACGAGGGTGACACAACGATGAGAGGGATGACACGAGGGTGACACGAGGGTGACTAAGGGTGACACAAGAGAGACATAAGGGTGACACAAGGGTGACACAAGAGAGACATAAGGGTGACACAAGGGTGACATGAGAGCGACACTGGTGACACGAGGGTGACACTGGTGACGTGATAGTGACACAAGTGACACAGGTGACACAAGGGTGACACAAAGGTGACATAAAGGTGACACAAAGGTGACACGAGGGTGACACAAGTGACACAAGGATGACACAAGGGTTACACAATGGTGATGCAAGAGTGACACGAGGGTGACATCAGGGTGATACTGGTGACACAAGTGTGACACAGGTGACAGGGTGGCACAAATGACATCAGGGTGACACGAGAGTGACACAAGAGTGACATAAGTGACACGAGGGTGACACGAGAGTGACACAACGGTGATACAAGAGTGACACGAGGGTGACAAGAGACATGAGAGTGACATGAGGGTGACACGAGAGTGATGCAGGTGACACAAGAGTGACATAAGGGTGACACAAAGGTGACACTGGTGACATGAGGGTGACATAAGTGGCACGAGGGTGACACTAGTGACATGAGAGTGACACTAGTGACATGAGGGTGACATAAGTAACACGAGGGTGACATGAGGGTGACACGAGAGCGACAAGAGACATGAGAGTGACATGAGGGTGACATGAGAGTGATGCAGGTGACACAAGGGTGACACAAGGGTGACATAAGTGACACGAGGGTGACACAACAAGAGGAGCGCCACAAAGGCGCCGCGTCGCCACCTCCTTCCTGGCAAGCGCAGTGTCCTCTTCGGCCTCTGAGGCGGAACCGCACGGCTCCGTCTCCATCTCCTCTTCGCCTGCGGGGACGGTGACGGCGTCAGGGGGGGCTCTGTGTCCCCCCCTGTCCCCCCCATGGGTGCGGGGTGTCCCCTCCCCCCCTCGGAGGGTCCCCCCTCCCTGACCGGTGGCAGCGGGAGTGGTGACGAACTCCTCCTGGCGGCTCTCCTTCAGCTGAAGGATCTTCTCCAGCGCCTGAGGGATCTTCGGCCCCAGAGAAGGGTCCTCCGTCGGGGGGGGGGGGGGGGGGCGGGGGGGGGGGGCGGGGGGGGGCGGGGGGGGCGGGGGGGGGGGCGGGGGGGGGGGCGGGGGGGGGGGGGCGGGGGGGGGGGGGGGGGGGGGGGAGGGGGGGGGTGGGGCGGGGGGGGCGGGAAAAAAGGGGGGGGGCGGGGAAAAAAGGGCGGGAAAAAAGGGCGGGGAAAAAAGGGCGGGAAAAAAAGGGCGGGAAAAAAAGGGCGGGGAAAAAGGGCGGGGAAAAAAGGGCGGGAAAAAAGGGGCGGGGAAAAAGGGCGGGGAAAAAAAGGGCGGGGAAAAAAGGGCGGGGAAAAAAGGGCGGGAAAAAAAAGGGCGGGGTGAAAAAAGGGCGGGGAAAAAAAGGGGCGGGGAAAAAGGGGCGGGGACAAAAGGGTGGGAAAAAAAGGGCGGGGAAAAAGGGCGGGAAAAAAAGGGGCGGGGAAAAAAAGGGCGGGAAAAAATGGGCGGGAAAAAAAGGGCGGGAAAAAAGGGCGGGAAAAAAAGGCGTGGAAAAAAGAGGGCGGGGAAAAAAGGGCGGGAAAAAAGGGCGGGAAAAAAAAAAGGGCGGGAAAAAAGGGGCGGAAAAAAAGGGCGGGAAAAAAGGGCGGGAAAAAAAAGGGCGGGAAAAAAAGGGCGGGGGAAAAAAGGGGCGGGGAAAAGGAGAAGAGAGAAAAAAGGCGGCAAAAAAGAAATAAAAGAGGAAGAAAAG
The DNA here is from genome assembly GCF_017976375.1 of Cuculus canorus. Taxonomy (NCBI): domain Eukaryota; kingdom Metazoa; phylum Chordata; class Aves; order Cuculiformes; family Cuculidae; genus Cuculus; species Cuculus canorus. Next base: position 1,303,122 of record NC_071434.1, read on the forward strand.
AGGAGAAAAAGAGAGAAAAAGGGAGGAAAGGAGGAGGAAAAATGGGTGGGGAAAAAGGAGCAGGGAAAAAAGACAGGGAAAAGGGGGGGGAAAGGGGGGGAAAAAGAAGAGGAAAAAAAGGGGGGGGGAAAGAAATAAAGGGGGGGAGAAAAAGGGGAGAAACAAAGAGAAAAGGGGGGAAAGGGGGAGGAAAAAAGGGTGGGGAAAAAAGGAGGAAAGGGAAAACGGGGAAAAAGGAAGGGGAAAAAGGAGGGGGAAAGGGGGGGAAGGGGGGAGAAAAGGGGGGAGAAAAAGGGGGGAGAAAAAGGGGGGAGAAGAGGGGGCAGAAAAGGGGGGAGAAAAGGGAGAAAAAGGGGGAGAAAAGGGGGGGAGAAAAGGGGGGAGAAAAGGGGGGAGAAAAAGTGGGGAAGTAAAAGGGGGGGGGCTAGAAAGGGGGAGGAAAAGAGGGGGATAAGGGTGGATAAGGGGGGGAAGAGGGGGGGGACTAAGGGGGGAAGGGGGGAAGGGGGGGACAAAAGGGAGGAGAAAAGCGAGGAGAAAAGGGAGGAGAAGAAGGCGGGGAAAAAAGGGGGGAAGGGGGGAAAAAAGGGCGGGAAAAAAGCAGGGAAAAGAGGGGAGGAAAAAAGGGGGGAAGAAGGCAGGAAAAAAAAGGTGGGAAAAAAAGGTGGGGGAAAAAAGGAGAGGAAAAAAGGGGGGGAAAGGGGGGGAAAAAAAGGCACAGAAAAATAGCAGGAAAAAAAATGTGGGAAAAAGGGTGGGTGAAAAAAAAGGAGTAGAAAAAAGGGCAGGGAAAAAAAGGCAGGAAAAAAGGGGGGGAAAAAAGAGGAATAAAGGGGGGAGAAAAGGGGGAGAAAACGGGGGAAAGGGGGAGAAAAAAAACGGGGGAAAAAAGGATGGGGAAAAAAGCAGAAAAAAGGGGGGAAGAAAGGGGGAAGGGGGAAAGGGCACGGAAAAAAGGGGGGGAAAAGCAGGGAAAAAAGGGGGGAAAAAGCAGGGAAAAAAAGGCAGAGGAAAAAAAGGCAGACAAAAGGGGGAGAAAAAATGGGGGAAAAAGGGGGGAGCAAAAATAGGGGAAAAAAGGATAGGAAAAAAGGGGGGGAAGGGGCGAAAAACAGGGGAAAAGGGGCAAAAAGGGTGGGAAAAGGGAGGAAAAAACAGGAGTCAAAAAAGACCCCCTCAAAAACAGGGACCCCTCCCACAAAAACTGACCCCCCCCAAAATAACCCCCCAAAGCCCCCTCGCACCCCAAAATGACCCCCATAGCACCA
>NC_071434.1:1304489-1365458 GCF_017976375.1 Cuculus canorus
CCATAACTGCCCCCCCCACCCAAATACCCCCCTCAACAACCCCCAAACCCCTTAATGCCCCCCCAAACCCCCCCCCTTGGACCCCAAATACCCCCCAACCCCCCCCCCCAGACCCCAAATACCCCCCCGAACTGCCCCCCCACCCCAAATACCCCCCAAACCCCCCCTTTGGACCCCAAATACCCCCCCAAACCCCCCCTTTGGACCCCAAATACCCCCCCTAAATGCCCCCCCCCCCCAATCTCTCACCTCCGGAATGGGGGAGTTGAGCCCCGGGATCTTGAGGTTGGGGTACGAGGGGGGGGGCCCATAGCGCTGCATGGCGATCAGCCACGGGGGGGGCACCTTGTGGGCGTTCTGGGGGGGCAAAGGGGGGGTCAGCACCCCAAAAAACACCCCCCCCACCTCCCCAGCACCCATGGGTGCCCCCATAGCACCCATAGGCACCCCAAAAGCCTCTCTCCGGCACATAGAGACACCCCAATATTACACCACCCCCCTTAGAGAGGTCGGACCCCCCCCATAGAGACCCCCCCCCAGCACCCATGGGTGCCCCCCACCCATAGAGACCCCCCCCAGCACCCATGGGTGCCCCCCCCACCCATAGAGACCCCCCCAGCACCCATAGGTGCCCCCATAGCACCCATAAAGACCCCCCAGCACCCATGGGTGCCCCCATAGCACCCATAAAGACCCCCCCAGCACCCATGGGTGCCCCCATAGCACCCACAGACACCCCCAGATGCCCCCCCAGCACCCATAGGTGCCCCCCCACCCATAGAGACCCCCCCCAGCACCCATAGGTGCCCCCATAGCACCCACAGACACCCCCAAACGCCCCCCCAGCACCCATGGGTGCCCCCAGAGCACCCACAGACACCCCCAAATGCCCCCCCAGCACCCATGGGTGCCCCCAGAGCACCCACAGCACCCAGAGGTGCCCCCATAGCACCCACAGACCCCCCCAAATGCCCCCCCAGCACCCATGGGTGCCCCCTCAGCACCCACAGACACCCCCAAATGCCCCCATAGCACCCACAGACACCCCCAAATGCCCCCCCAGCACCCATAGGTGCCCCCATACCACCCACAGACACCCCCAAATGCCCCCCCAGCACCCATGGGTGCCCCCATAGCACCCACAGACACCCCCAAACGCCCCCCCAGCACCCATGGGTGCCCCCAGAGCACCCACAGACACCCCAAAATGCCCCCCCAGCACCCATGGGTGCCCCCAGAGCACCCACAGCACCCAGAGGTGCCCCCATAGCACCCAGAGACCCCCCCAAATGCCCCCCCAGCACCCATGGGTGCCCCCTCAGCACCCACAGACACCCCCAAACGCCCCCCCAGCACCCATAGGTGCCCCCATAGCACCCACAGACACCCCCAAATGCCCCCCCAGCACCCATAGGTGCCCCCATAGCACCCACAGACACCCCCAAATGCCCCCCCAGCACCCATGGGTGCCCCCATAGCACCCACAGACACCCCCAAATGCCCCCCCAGCACCCATGGGTGCCCCCAGAGCACCCACAGACACCCCCAAATGCCCCCATAGCACCCACAGACACCCCCAAACGCCCCCCCAGCACCCATGGGTGCCCCCATAGCACCCACAGACACCCCCAAACGCCCCCCCAGCACGCATGGGTGCCCCCATAGCACCCACAGACACCCCCAAATGCCCCCCCAGCACCCATGGGTGCCCCCATAACACCTACAGACCCCCCCAAATGCCCCCCCAGCACCCATGGGTGCCCCCATAGCACCCATAGACACCCCCAAATGCCCCCCCAGCACCCATGGGTGCCCCCAGAGCACCCACAGACACCCCCAAATGCCCTCCCAGCACCCATGGGTGCCCCCAGAGCACCCACAGACACCCCCAAATGCCCTCCCAGCACCCATGGGTGCCCCCATAGCACCCACAGACACCCCCAAACGCCCCCCCAGCACCCATGGGTGCCCCCCCAGCACCCATAGGCGCCCCCCCAGCACCCATGGGTGCCCCCAGAGCACCCCCAGACCCCCCCCCAGCACCCATGGGTGCCCTCACCGGCCCCACGGGCATTCCGAGGGCGATGCGCAATTCATCGGATAAATCTCCGGGTTTTTTCTCCTTCAGCCGCGTCTCAAACTCTTTGCCCTGAGGAGAGGCGGACGTGAGCGGAAGGGACACCTCTGAGGGACAGGAGAAGGGGAGAACGTCCCTGAGGGGCGTGGGGACATCTCTGAGGGACAGAAGAAGGGGAGAACCTCCCCTGAGGGACGTGGGGAGATGGTCCTGAGGGACAGGAGAAGGGGAGAACGTCCGTGAGGGACGTGGGGACATCTTTGAGGGACAGAAGAAGGGGAGAACCTCCCTGAGGGACGTGAGGACATCTTTGAGGGACAGAAGAAGGGGAGAACGTCCCCAAGGGGCGTGGGGAGATGGTCCTGAGGGACAGGAGAAGGGAAGAACCTCCCCTGAGGGACGTAGGGAGATAGTCCTGAGGGACAGGAGAAGGGGAGAACGTCCGTGAGGGACGTGGGGACATCTGGAAGGACACGGAGATGGTCCTGAGGGACATGGAGATGGTTCTGGGGGATACGAAGATGGTCCTGAAGGACACAGAGATGGTCCTGAGGGACATAAGGACACTGTGAGGGACACGGAGATGGTCCTGAGGGACACAGAGATGGTCCTGAGGGACAGGAGAACACTGTGAGGGACATGGAAATGGTTCTGAGGGATACGAAGATGGTCCTGAAGGACACAGAGATGGTCCTGAGGGACATAAGGACACTGTGAGGGACACGGAGATGGTCCTGAAGGACATGGAGATGATCCTGAGGGACACAGAGATGGTCCTGAGGGACATGGGGGACACTGTGAGGGACATGGAGATGGTCCTGAGGGACACGGAGATGGTCCTGAAGGACATGAGGACACTGTGAGGGACACAGAGATGGTCCTGAGGGACACAGAGATGGTCCTGAGGCACATGAGGACACTGTGAAGGACACGGAGATGGTCCTGAAGGACATGAGGACACTGAGAGGGACACAGAGATGGTCCTGAGGGACATGAGGACACTGTGAGGGACACAGAGATGGTCCTGAGGGACACGGAGATGGTCCTCAGGGACAGGAGGACATTGTGAGGGACACAGAGATGGTCCTGAGGGATACAAAGATGGTCCTGAAGGACATGAGGACACCATGAGGGACACAGAGATGGTCCTGAGGGACATGGAGATGGTCCTGAGGGACACAGAGATGGTCCTGAGGGACATGGAGATGGTCCTGAGGGACATGAGGACACGGTGAGGGACACGGAGATGGTCCTGAGGGACACAGGAACATCTTTGAGGGACAGGAGAAGGTGAGAACATCCGTGAGGGACACGGAGAGGTCCTCCCGGCGCCCACCTCGTAGTAGAGGTCCCCGTGGATGGTGAGTTTGGGCTTCGTTTGCCACTTGAAGAAGGCGTCGTGGAGCTTCTGGTAATCGATGTCGATCTTCCCCATCTTGGGACGAACCTTCTCCCTCATTTTGGACTTCATGGTCTTCTGCTCCTCCTGGAAAGGACACGATGGGGACGTTGGGGACATTTTAGAGGTCCTCAAAACTTTGGATGTCCAAGAAGACATCTCCAAAGCCAACTTTGATGTCCTCAAAGCTTCAGATGGACACCTTGGATGGCCCCAAAGCTCTTGAGATCCATCTATGGTGGCCTCAAAGCTCTTGAGATCCATCTATGGTGGCCCCAAAGCTCTTGAGATCCATCTATGGTGGCCCCAAAGCTCTTGAGATCCATCTATGGTGACCTCAAAGCTCTTGAGATCCATCTACAATGGCCCCAAAGCTCTTGAGATCCATCTATGGTGGCCTCAAAGCTCTTGAGATCCATCTATGGTGGCCCCAAAGCTCTTGAGATCCATCTATGGTGGCCCCAAAGCTCTTGAGATCCATCTATGGTGGACACAAAGCTCTTGAGATCCATCTACAATGGCCCCAAAGCTCTTGAGATCCATCTATGGTGGCCTCAAAGCTCTTGAAAACCAACTCTGGTGGCCCCAAACCCCTCTGATGAGTCCTTAGATGACCCCAAAGACCTCAATGTCCAACTCTGGTGGCCCCAAACGCGCCCGATGGGTCCTTAGATGACCTCAAAGCCCTTCAGATCCAACTCTGGTGGCCCCAAAGTCTAAATGGACACTTTAGATGACCCAAAAAACCCCAATGAGAACCTCTGATGACCTCAAAGCCCTCAATGTCCAACTCTGGTGGCTCCAAAGCCCTCAAAGGACACCTTAGATGACCTCAAAGCCCTAGAGATCCACCTCTGGTGGCCCCAAAGCCCTCAATAAGGACCTTTGAAGACCATAAAGCTCTTGAGGTCCAAACCTGGTGGCCCCAAACCCCTCTGATGAGTCCTTAGATGACCCCAAAGCCCTTGAGATCCAACTCTGGTGGCCCCAAAGCCCTCAATGGGGACCTTTAAAGGCCATAAAGCCCAAGAGGTCCAACTCTGGTGGCCCCAAAGCCCTCAATGGGGACCTTTGCAGACCATAAGGCTCTTGAGCCCCAACTCTGGTGGCCCTAAACCCCTCTGATGAGTCCTTAGATGATCCCAAAGCCCTTGAGATCCACCTCTGGTGGCCCCAAAGCCCTCAATGGGGACTTTGGATGACCTCAAAGCCCTTGAGATCCAACTCTGGTGGCCCCAAAGCCCTCAATGGGAACTTTTGAAGACCATAAAGCACTCGAGATGCAACTCTGGTGGCCCCAAAGCCCTCAACAGGGACCTTTGAAGACCATAAGGCTCTTGAGGTCCATCTATGGTGGCCCCAAACCCCTCCGATGAGTCCTTAGATGACCCCAAAGCCCTTGAGATCCACCTCTGGTGGCCCCAAAGCCCTCAATGGGGACCTTTAAAGGCCATAAAGCCCAAGAGGTCCAACTCTGGTGGCCCCAAAGCCCTCAACGGGGACCTTTGAAGACCATAAAGCACTCGAGATGCAACTCTGGTGGCCCCAAAGCCCTCAATGGGGACTTTGGATGACCTCAAAGCCCTCGAGAGCCACCTCTGGTGACCCCAAACACCCTCAATGGGGACCTTTGAAGACCATAAAGCCCTTGAGATCCACCTCTGGTGGCCCCAAAGCCCTCAATGGGGACCTCTGAAGACCATAAAGCACTCGAGATGCAACTCTGGTGGCCCCAAAGCCCTCAATGGGGACCTTTGGAGACCATAAAGCCCTTGAGATCCACCTCTGGTGGCCCCAAAGCCCTCAATGGGGACCTTTGAAGACCATAAAGCCCTTGAGATCCACCTCTGGTGGCCCCAAAGCCCTCAATGGGGACCTCTGAAGACCATAAAGCACTCGAGATGCAACTCTGGTGGCCCCAAAGCCCTCAATGGGGACCTTTGAAGACCATAAGGCTCTTGAGGCCCAATTCTGGTGGCCCCAAACCCCTCTGATGAGTCCTTAGATGACCTCAAAGCCCTTGAGATCCAACTCTGGTGGCCCCAAAGCCCTCAATGGGGACCTTTGAAGACCATAAAGCCCTCGAGATGCAACTCTGGTGGCCCCAAAGTCCAAATGGACACTTTGGATGATCCAAAAACCCCCAATGAGAACCTTTGATGACCTCAAAGCCTTCAATGTCCAACTCTGGTGGCCCCAAAGCCCTCAACGGGGACCTCTGAAGACCATAGAGCTCTTGAGGTCCATCTATGGTGGTCCCAAACCCCTCTGATGAGTCCTTAGATGACCCCAAAGCCCTTGAGATCAACCTCTGATGGCCCCAAAGCTCTCAATGGGGACCTTTGAAGACCATAAAGCTCTTGAGATCCATCTATGGTGGCCCCAAACCCCTCTGATGAGTCCTTCGATGACCCCAAAGCCCTCGAGATCCAACTCTGGTGGCCCCAAACACCCTCAATGGGGACCTTTGAAGACCATAAAGCCCTCGAGATCCACCTCTGGTGGCCCCAAAGCCTCTGTCCTTCTTTCCCGAAGCCCCCGGAGATGCCACCAGGCAGTTCCCCACCTTCTCCTGGAGAGCTTCGCGCATCTCTTGGATTCCGGTTCGTTTGATGAAGTCGGGAAGTTCAAAGGGTGGTTTTTCGATGCCTCTTTTGCCCTGAAGGTATTTCCGTTTGAAGCACCAATGACGCGGAACGGGGACGGAATTCCGAGTGGCCTTGAGATGAACCAAGAGTTTGGGATCTTGAGCCGTCACGTCGTGCATCTCCACCACGTCCGGGCGGGCCACCAACTGCCGGAGAAGGGGGACAAATGTCACCACCGGGGGGACAACGACCAAACGGAGATCCTCGAGGTGTCACCAGTGCCACCACGAGGCCAACGGTGTCCCCTGTTGGGTGACAATGACCATCTGGAGCTCCTGGAGGTGTCACCAGTGCCACCACGAGGCCACCAGTGTCCCCAGTTGGGTCACAATGACCACATGGAGGTCCTCGAGGTGTCACCAGTGTCCCCAGTTGGGTGACAATGACCACATGGAGCACCTCGAGGCGTCACCAGTGTCCCCAGTTGGGTGACAATGACCATCTGGAGCTCCTGGAGGTGTCACCAGTGCCGCCACGAGGCCACCAGTGTCCCCAGTTGGGTCACAATGACCACCTGGAGCTCCTGGAGGTGTCACCAGTGTCCCCAGTTGGGTGACAATGACCATCTGGAGCTCCTGGAGGTGTCACCAGTGCCACCACGAGGCCACCAGTGTCCCCAGTTGGGGGACAATGACCATCTGGAGCCCCTGGAGGTGTCACCAGTGTCCCCAGTTGGGTGACAATGACCACCTGGAGCTCCTGGAGGTGTCACCGGTGCCACCACGAGGCCACCGGTATCCCCAGTTGGGGGACAATGACCATCTGGAGCCCCTGGAGGTGTCACCAGTGTCCCCAGTTGGGTGACAATGACCATATGGAGCTCCTGGAGGTGTCACCAGTGTCCCCAGTTGGGTGACAATGACCATATGGAGCTCCTGGAGGTGTCACCGGTGCCACCACGAGGCCACCAGTGTCCCCAGTTGGGTGACAACGACCAAACGGAGCTCCTCGAGGTGTCACCGGTGCCACCACGAGGCCACCAGTGTCCCCAGTTGGGGGACAATGACCATCTGGAGCCCCTGGAGGTGTCACCAGTGTCCCCAGTTGGGGGACAATGACCATCTGGAGCTCCTGGAGGTGCCACCAGTGTCCCCAGTTGGGTGACAATGACCATCTGGAGCTCCTCGAGGTGCCACCAGTGTCCCCAGTTGGGTGACAATGACCACATGGAGCTCCTGGAGGTGTCACCAGTGCCACCACGAGGCCACCAGTGTCCCCAGTTGGGTGACAACGACCAAACGGAGCTCCTCGAGGTGTCACCAGTGCCACCACGAGGCCACCAGTGTCCCCAGTTGGGTGACAATGACCATCTGGAGCTCCTGGAGGTGTCACCAGTGTCCCCGTGGTCACCCCCAGGGCTGTCCCCAATGTCACCGCGGTGTCACCTGTTTGAGTTCGGCCACTGTGAAACGGTTCATGCGTCGCAGTTTCTTTTTGGACAGTTTCGGCGCTTCCGGTTTCTTCTCCTGAGGACACGAGGACGGACGTCACCAGAGCCACCTCAGGGCCACCAAGAGACACCCCTGTCACCCTGTCCCCCTCTCAGGGCCACCAAGAGCCACCCCAGGGCCACCAAGAGCCCTTCCAGGGCCACCAAGAGACACTCCTGTCACCCTGTCCCCCTCTCAGGGCCACCAAGAGCCATTGCTGTCACCCCATTCCCATCTCAGGGCCACCAAATGCCACCCCAGGTCCACCAAGAGCCCCTTCAGGGCCACCAAGTGCCACTCCTGTCACCCTGTCCCCACCTCAGGGCCACCAAGAGCCACCCCTGTCACCCTGTCCCCATCCCAGGGCCACCAAATGCCTCCCCAGGGCCACCAAGAGCCCCTCCAGGGCCACCAAGTGCCACTCCTGTCACCCTGTCCCCATCCCAGGGCCACCAAGAGTCACCCCAGGGCCACCAAGTGCCACTCCTGTCACCCCATTCCCATCTCAGGGCCACCAAATGCCACCACAGGGCCACCAAGAGCCCCTCCAGGGCCACCAAGTGCCACTCCTGTCACCCTGTCCCCACCTCAGGGCCACCAAGAGCCACCTCAGGGCCACCAAGAGCCACCCCTGTCACCCTGTCCCCATCCCAGGGCCACCAAATGCCTCCCCAGGGCCACCAAGAGCCCCTCCAGGGCCACCAAGTGCCACTCCTGTCACCCTGTCCCCATCCCAGGGCCACCAAGAGTCACCCCAGGGCCACCAAGTGCCACTCCTGTCACCCCATTCCCATCTCAGGGCCACCAAATGCCACCACAGGGCCACCAAGAGCCCCTCCAGGGCCACCAAGTGCCACTCCTGTCACCCTGTCCCCACCCCAGGGCCCCCAGGTGCCACCCCAGGGCCACCAAGTGCCATCCCTGTCACCCTGTCCCCATCCCAGGGCCACCAAGTGCCACCCCAGGGCCACCAAGTGCTACTCCTGTCACCCCATTCCCATCTCAGGGCCACCAAATGCCACCCCAGGGCCACCAAGAGACCCTCCAGGGCCACCGAGTGCCACTCCTGTCACCCTGTCCCCATCCCAGGGCCACCAAGAGCCACCTCAGGGCCACCACGTGCCACTCCTGTCACCCTGTCCCCACTCCAGGGCCACTAAGAGCCACCTCAGGGCCACCAAGAGTCCCTCTTGTCACCCTGTCCCCACCCAAGGGCCACCAAGTGCCACTCCTGTCACCCCATTCCCATCTCAGGGCCACCAAATGCCACCCCAGGGCCACCAAGAGCCCCTCCAGGGCCACCAAGTGCCACTCCTGTCACCCTGTCCCCACCCCAGGGCCACCAAGAGCTCCCCGAGGACCACCAAGAACTCCTTCTGTCACCGTGTCCCCATCCCAGGGCCACCAAATGCCACCTCAGGGCCACTAAGAGCCCTTCCAGGGCCATCAAGTGTCACCTCTGTCACCACGTCCCCACTCCAGGGCCACCAAGAACCACCTCAGGGCCACCAAGAGTCCCTCCAGGGCCACCAAGTGCCACTCCTGTCACCCCATTCCCATCTCCAGGGCCACCAAATGCCACCCCAGGTCCACCAAGAGCTCCTCCAGGGCCACCAAGAGCCACTCCTGTCACCCTGTCCCCATCCCAGGGCCACCAAGAGCCACCTCAGGGCCACCAAGTGCCACTCCTGCCACCCTGTCCCCATCCCAGGGCCACCAAGAGCCACCTCAGGGCCACCAAGTGCCACTCCTGTCACCCTGTCCCCATCCCAGGGCCACCAAGAGCCACCTCAGGGCTACTAAAAGCCCTTCCAGGGCCACCAAGTGCCACTCCTGTCACCTCATTCCCATCTCAGGGCCACCAAATGCCACCCCAGGGCCACCAAGAGCTCCTCCAGGGCCACCAAGTGCCACTCCTGTCACCCTGTCCCCATCCCAGGGCCACCAAGAGCCACCTCAGGGCCACCAAGTGCCACTCCTGTCACCCTGTCCCCACCCCAGGGCCCCCGGGTGCCACCTGCTCGTCCTCGGAGCTGTCATCGTCACTCTTGCGTCCGTCGTCGAAGCCCTTCCTGCGGGTGACGCTGCTCTCGGGGCGCTCGGCCTTATCCGGTTCCTTCTCTTTGTCCTTCTTCACCTCATCCGTCAACTGTGGGGACAACGGTGGGGACTGTCCCCTCCAACCCCGCAGCACCCATGGGTGCCACCACCCACCCACGAGGCCACCGACCCTCCGGTGATGCCACCAGACCCGAATCCAACCTCAAACTCACCCAAAGGTGCTTTGAAACACATAAAATGTCACCTATGAGAGCCATCAAAGTCATCAATTGTCACTTAATGTCACTCAGTGTCACCTCCAGCCCCACAGCACCCATGGGTGCCACCACCCATGACGCCACCGACCCTCCGGTGATGCCACCAAACCCCAATCCAACCTCAAACTCACCCAAAGGTGCTTCGAAACACTCAAACTATCACCCCTGAGGGCCACCGAGTGTCACCGAGTGCCACTGAGTGTCCCCTCCAGCCCCACAGCACCCATGGGTGCCACCACCCACGATGCCACCGACCCTCCGGTGATGCCACCAGACCCGAATCCAACCTCAAACTCACCCAAAGGTGCTTCAAAGCAGAGAAAATGTCACCTTTAGGGGTCACTGAGGCCATTTGGTGTCACCCGGTGTCCCCTCCAGCCCCACAGCACCCATGGGTGCCACCACCCACGATGCCATCAACCCTCTGGTGATGCCACCAAAGCTCAATCCAACCTCAAAGTCATCCAAAGGTGCTTTGAAACACACAAAGTGTCACCTGTGAGGGCCACTGAGTGTCACCGAGTGTCACTTAATGTCACCCAGTGTCACCTCCAGCCTCACAGCACCCATGGGTGCCACCACCCATGATGCCATCAACCCTCCGGTGATGCCACCAAACCCGAATCCAACCTCAAACTCACCCAAAGGTGCTTCGAAACACTCAAACTGTCACCCCTGAGGGCCACCGAGTGTCACCGAGTGCCACCGAGTGTCCCCTCCAGCCCCACAGCACCCATGGGTGCCACCACCCACGATGCCACCGACCCTCCGGTGATGCCACCAGACCTGAATCCAACCTCAAACTCACCCAAAGGTGCTTCAAAGCAGAGAAAGTGTCACCTTTAGGGGTCATTGAGGCCATTCGGTGTCACCCGGTGTCACCTCCAGCCCCACAGCACCCATGGGTGCCACCACCCATGAGGCCATCAACCCTCTGGTGATGCCACCAGAGCTCAATCCAACCTCAAAGTCATCCAAAGGTGCTCCAAAGCAGAGAAAGTGTCACCTTTAGGGGTCATTGAGGCCATTCGGTGTCACCCAGTGTCCCCTCCAGCCCCACAACACCCATGGGTGCCACCACCCACGATGCCATCAACCCTCTGGTGATGCCACCAAAGCTCAATCCAACCTCAAAGTCATCCAAAGGTGCTTTGAAACACACAAAGTGTCACCCCTGAGGGCCACCGAGTGTCACTGACTGCCACCGAGTGTCCCCTCCAGCCCCACAGCACCCATGGGTGCCACCACCCACAATGCCACCAACCCTCAGGTGATGCCACCAGACCCGAATCCAACCTCAAAGTCATCCAAAGGTGCTTTGAAACACACAAAGTGCCACCTGTGAGGGCCACTGAGTGTCACCGAGTGTCACTTAATGCCACCCGGTGTCACCTCCAGCCTCACAGCACCCATGGGTGCCACCACCCACAATGCCATCAACCCTCTGATGACACCACCAGACCCGAATCCAACCTCAAAGTCATCCAAAGGTGCTTTGAAACACTCAAACCGTCACCCCTGAGAGCCACCGAGTGTCACCGAGTGCCACCGAGTGTCCCCTCCAGCCCCACAGCACCCATGGGTGCCACCACCCACGATGCCACCGACCCTCAGGTGATGCCACCAAACCCGAATCCAACCTCAAACTCACCCAAAGGTGCTCCAAAGCAGAGAAAATGTCACCTTTAGGGGTCATTGAGGCCATTCGGTGTCACCCGGTGTCACCTCCAGCCCCACAGCACCCATGGGTGCCACCACCCACAATGCCATCAACCCTCTGATGACACCACCAGACCCGAATCCAACCTCAAAGTCATCCAAAGGTGCTTTGAAACACACAAAGTGTCACCTGTGAGGGCCACCGAGTGTCACCGAGTGCCACCGAGTGTCCCCTCCAGCCCCGCAGCACCCATGGGTGCCACCACCCACCTTGAAGACCTCGAAGATCCTTTTGAAGAAGACGAAGTTGGGGTCGTAGATTTCGGGCTCTTCGGTGACGTATTCCACCTCCACCTCGGGGGCGTCGGGGGCGTTGGTGGCCGTCCCCTCGTGTCCCCGTGTCCCCTCCGACTGTCCCCGCGTCCCCCGGCTTCGCTTCTTCTTCTTCCGGTTCCGGCGTTTCCGGTTACGCTGAAGGGACGGGAAAAAAGGGGACAATGGGGACACAAAGGGGACACAAAGGGGACGATGGGGACAATGGGGCGATGGGGACACAAAGGGACAATGGGGACGATGGGACAATGGGGGACAATGGGGGCAATGGGGACGATGGGGACGATGGGGGACAATGGGGGCGATGGGGACGATGGAGACAATGGGGACACAATGGGACGATGGGGACACAATGGGACGATGGGGACACAATGGGACGATGGGGACAATGGGGACAATGGGGACAATGGGGACGATGGGGACGATGGGGACGATGGGGATGATGGGGACAATGGGATGATAGGGACAATGGGGGACGATGGGGACGATGAGGACGATGGGGACGATGGGGACAATGGGGACAATGGGGGACGATGGGGACAATGGGGGACAATGGGGGACAATGGGGGACAATGGGGACAATGGCGACGATGGAGACAAAGGAGACAATGGAGACAATGGAGACAATGGGTGCGATGGGGACACAATGGGACGATGGGGACACAATGGGACGATGGGGACGATGGGGACAATGGGACAATGGGGGACAATGGGGACGATGGAGACAACGGGGGCGATGGGGACAATGGGGACAATGGGGGCGATGGGGGCGATGGGGACAATGGGGGCGAGGGGACAATGGGGGCGATGGGGACAATGGGGACGATGGGGACGATGGGGACGATGGGGGCGATGGGGACAATGGGGACAATGGGGACGATGGGGACGATGGGGACAATGGGGACAATGGGGACAATGGGGACAATGGGGACGATGGGGACGATGGGGACAATGGGGGACAATGGGGGACAATGGGGGACAATGGGGGCGATGGGGACAATGGGGACAATGGGGACAATGGGACAATGGGGACAATGGGACAATGGGGACGATGGGGACAATGGGGACAATGGGGACAATGGGGACAATGGGGACAATGGGACAATGGGGCGATGGGGACGATGGGACAATGGGGACAATGGGGACGATGGGGACAATGGGGACAATGGGGACAATGGGACAATGGGGACGATGGGGACGATGGGGACGATGGGGGACAATGGGGGCGATGGGGACAATGGGGACAATGGGGACAATGGGGACAATGGGGGCGATGGGGACAATGGGGACAATGGGACAATGGGGACAATGGGGACAATGGGGGACAATGGGGACGATGGAGACAATGGGGACAATGGGGACAATGGGGGACAATGGGGACGATGGAGACAATGGGGACGATGGAGACAATGGGGGACAATGGGGACAATGGGGGACAATGGGGACGATGGAGACAATGGGGACGATGGAGACAATGGGGGACAATGGGGACGATGGAGACAATGGGGACAATGGGGACAATGGGGACAATGGGGGACAATGGGGGACAATGGGGGACAATGGGGACGATGGGGACAATGGGGACGATGGAGACGAAGGAGACAATGGAGACAATGGAGACAATGGAGACAATGGAGACAATGGGGGCGATGGGGACACAATGGGACGATGGGGACACAATGGGACGATGGGGACACAATGGGACGATGGGGACGATGGGGACAATGGGGGACAATGGGACAATGGGGGTGATGGGGACGATGGGGACAATGGGGACAGTGGGGGACAATGGGGGACAATGAGACAATGGGGGCGATGGGGGCGATGGGACAATGGGGACAATGGGGACAATGGGGACACAATGGGACAATGGGGACGATGGGGACACAATGGGGACGACGGGGACACAATGGGACAATGGGGACGACGGGGACAATGGGGACACAATGGGACAATGGGGACACAAAGGTGACACAGGTGACATGAGGGTGACACGAGGGTGACGTGGGCGACACAACAATGACACAGACTGACACGAGGGTGACACCGGTGACATGAAGGTGACACAGGTGACGCAAGAGTGACACAAGAGTGACATAAGGGTGACAAAAGGGTGACACTGGTGACATGAGGGCGACATAAGTGACACGAGGGTGACACGAGGGTGACATAAGTGCCATGAGGGTGACATAAGTGACACGAGGGTGACACGAGGGTGACATGAGAGCGACAAGAGACATGAGAGTGACATGAGAGTGACACGAGGGTGATGCAGGTGACACAAGAGTGACACGAGGGTGATGCAGGTGACACAAGAGTGACATAAGGGTGACACAAGGGTGACACTGGTGACACGAGGGTGACATAAGTGATACAAGGGTGACACAAGGGTGACATAAGTGCCATGAAGGTAACATAAGTGACATGAGGGTGACATAAGTGACACAAGGGTGACACGAGGGTGACATGAGAGCGACAAGAGACATGAGAGTGACATGAGGGTGACACGAGGGTGATGCAGGTGACACAAGAGTGACATAAGGGTGACACAAGGGTGACATAAGTGACACGAGGGTGACACGACAAGAGAAGTGCCACAAAGGTGCCGCGTCGCCACCTCCTTCCTGGCGAGCGCAGTGTCCTCTTCGGCCTCCGAGGCGGAACCGCGCGGCTCCGTCTCCATCTCCTCTTCGCCTGTGGGGACGGTGACGGCGTCGGGGGGGGCTCTGTGTCCCCCCCTGTCCCCCCCATGGGTGCGGGGTGTCCCCTCCCCCCCTCCGAGGGTCCCCCCTCCCTGACCGGTGGCAGTCGGAGCGGTGACGAACTCCTCCTGGCGGCTCTCCTTCAGCTGAAGGATCTTCTCCAGCGCCTGAGGGATCTTCGGCCCCAGAGAAGGGTCCTCCGCCTGAGGGGAAAGGGGGAAAGGGCGGGAAAAAAAGGGCGGGGAAAAAGGGCGGGAAAAAAGGGCGGGAAAAAAAGGGCGGGAAAAAAAGGGAAGAGAGAAAAAAGGCGGGAAAAAAGAAATAAAGGGGGGAGAAAAGGGGGAGAAAAAGAGAGAAAAGGGGGGAATGGAGAAGGAAAAATGGGTGGGAAAAAGCAGGAAAAAGACAGAGAAAAAGGGGGGAAAAGGGAGGAAAAGAAGAGGAAAAAGGGGGGGAAAAGAAATAAAGGGGGGAGAAAAAGGGGAGAAAAAAAGAGAAAAGGGGGGAAGGGGGAGAAAAAAGAGTGGGAAAAGGAAAAGGGGGGAAGGGGGAAAAGAGGGGGAATAAAGGGGGGAGAAAAGGGGAGAAAAGGGGGAGGAAAAAGGGCAGGAAAAAAGGGGTGAAAAGGGGAAAAGGGGAGAAAAGGGGGAAAAAGGGGGAAAAGGGGGGAAAAAAGGGAAAAAAGGAGGGAAAAGGGGAGAAAAGGGAGAAAAAGGGGAGAAAAGGAGGGAGAAAAGAGGGGAAGCGGAGGAAAAAAGGGCGGAGAAAAAGGGTGGGGAAAAAAGCGGGGAAAAAAGAGAAATAAAGGGGGGAAAAAAGAGAGAAAAAGGGGGAAGGGGGAGGAAAAAAGAGTGGGGGAAAAAAGGATGGAAAAAAAGGTGGGAAAAAAGGCAGGGAAAAAAGCGGGAAAAGGAGAGAAAAAAGGCGGGAAAAAAAGTGGGAGAAAAGAGGGGAAAAGGGGGGGAAAAGGGGGGGAAAAGGGGAGAAAGGGGGGAAAAGGGGGGAAAAGGGGGGAAAAGGGGGGAGGAAAAGGCAGGAAAAAGGGGGGGAAAAGGGGAGAAAAAAGGGGTGGAAGGAGGGAAAAAGGGGGGAAAACAGTGGGAAAAAGGCAGAGGCAAAAAAGGAGTATAAAAACAGCAGGAAAAAAAGGCAGGAAAGAAGAGCAGGAAAAAAAGAGAGGCATAAAAGGGGGAGGAAAGGGGGAGGAAAGGGGGGAGGAAAGGGGGGAGGAAAGGGGGGAGGAAAGGGGGGAGGAAAGGGGGGAGGAAAGGGGGAGGAAAGGGGGAGAAAAGGGGGAGAAAAGGGGGGAGAAAAGGGGGGAGAAAAGGGGGGAGAAAAGGGGGGAGAAAAGGGGGGAGAAAAGGGGGGAGAAAAGGGGGAGAAAAGGGGGAGAAAAGGGGGAGAAAAGGGGGAGAAAAGGGGAGAAAAGGGGGAGAAAAGGGGGGAGAAAAGGGGGGAGAAAAGGGGGAGAAAAGGGGAGAAAAGGGGAGAAAAGGGGGAGAAAAGGGGGAGAAAAGGGGGGAGAAAAGGGGGGAGAAAAGGGGGGAGAAAAGGGGGAAGAAAAGGGGGAAGAAAAGGGGGGAAAAAGGGGGAAAAGGGGAGAAAAGGGGAGAAAAGGGGAGCAAAAAAGGGCGGGGAAAAAAGGGCGGGAAAAAAGAGGAGGGAAAAAAAGAGGGGGAAAAAAAACAGGAAAAAAAGGGGGGGGGGAAAAAGGAGGGGGAAAAAAGGGCAGAAAAAAAAGAGAAAAATAAAGGGGGGAGAAAATGAGGGAAAGGGGGAGGAAAAACCGAGGAAAAAAAAGATGGGGAAAAAAGGCAGAAAAAGGGGAGAAGAAAGGGGGGAAGGGGAAAATGGGCAGGGAAAAAAGGGCAGGAAAAAAGGGAGCGGGGAAAAAAGGGGGGGAAAAAGCGGGGAAAAAAAAGGCAGAGAAAAAAAAAGCAGAGAAAAGGGGGAGAAAAAATGGGGGAAAAAGGGGGGAGAAAAAATAGGGAAAAAAAGGATGGGAAAAAAGGGGGGGGAAAGGGGCGAAAAATGGGGGAAAAGGGGCAAAAAGGGTGGGAAAAGGGGGGAAAAACGGGGGTCAAAAAAGACCCCCCCAAAAACAGGGACCCCTCCCGCAAAAACTGACCCCCCCCAAAATAACCCGCCAAAGCCCCCTCGCACCCCAAAATGACCCCTATAGCACCAAAGACCCCCCTGCACCCCAAAATGACCCCCATAGCACCAAAGACCCCCCTGCACCCCAAAATGACCCCCATAGCACCCAAGACCCCCCCCGAGCACCCCAAAACGACCCCTATGGCACCCAAGACCTCCCTATGCACCCCAAAATGACCCCTATGGCACTCAAGACACCCCCTGCACCCCAAAATGACCCCCAGAGCACCCCAAAATGACCCCTATGGCACCCAAGACCCCCCCACGTACCCCAAAATGACCCCCAGAGCACCCAAGAGTCCCCCAGAGCACCCCAAAATGACCCCCAGAGCACCTAAGGCCCCCACACACACCCCAAAATGACCCCTATGGCACCCAAGACCCCCCCTGCACCCCAAAATGACCCCCCCAAAGCCCCCCTGCACCCCAAAATGACCCCCCCTCACCTCTCTGCTCTCCTCGCCAGGGGGTGGGGGGGGCCCTCGGGGGCGAGTGGGGGCACCCATGGGTAGAGGAGCACCCATGGGTGCAGCACCTAATGGGGAAGGGGGGTAAAAAGTGAGGGGGGGCACCCATGGGTGCTCCCTATGAGGGGAACAGAGTGATATTGAGGGGGGACGGGCACCCATGGGTGCTCCCAGGGAGCGGTGATGCTTACCTCGAGGGGTCAGAGGAGGCCGAGCACCCATGGGTGCCGCCTCGGGGGGGCCGCGAGGAGGGGTGGGCGCCATCTTGGCCGCCATTTCCTGCTGCCGCTCCTGCTCCAACAGCACCGCTGCCTGCGGGGGCCCCGTTAGCAGCACCCATGGGTGCCCCCCACCCATCGGGGACCCCAACGGCACCCATGGGTGTCCCCACACCCATTCAGAACCCAACAGCACCCATGGGCGCCCCTCCACCCATTTTGGACCCAACAGCTCCCATGGGTGTCCCCCCCACCCATCTCAGTCTTAACTGCACCCATGCGTGGCCCCCATCCATCTGAGCCCCAACAGCACCCATGGGTGTCCCCCAACCCATTTAGGACCCAACAGCACCCATGGGTGTCTCCCTACTCATCTGGGACCGAACAGCACCCATGGGTGTCCCCACACCCATCTGAGCCCCAGCAGCACCCATGGGTGCCCCCATACCCATTTAGGACCCAACAGCTCCCATGGGTGTCCCCCCACCCATTTAGAACTCAACTGCACCCATGGGTGCCCCCCACACCCATCTCAATCCCAACAGCACACATGGATGTCCCTCACCCATTGAGGACCCAACAGCACCCATGGGTGTCTCCCTACTCATCTGGGACCGAACAGCACCCATGGGTGTCCCTAATCCCACCTCAATCCCAACTGCACCCATGGGAACCCCCACCCATCTCAGACCCAACAGCACCCATGGGTGTCCCCCCACCCATTTAGGACCCAAAAGCACCCACGGATGTCTCCCTACTCATCTGGGACCGAACAGCACCCATGGGTGTCCCTAATCCCACCTCAATCCCAACTACACCCATGGGTGCCCCCCACCCATCTCACACCCAACAGCACCCATGGGCGTCCCCCCACCCATTTAGAACACAGCAATACCCACGGATGTCCTTAATCCCACCTCAATCCCAACAGCACCCATGGGTGCCCCCCACCCATTTAGGACTCCCCAGCACCCATGGGTGCCCCCTCCTCACCCGCTTCTGCTGCTCGAGCAGCTCCTGCTCCTTCGCTTTGTCACCGAACGGGTGCTGACCCTAAAGAGAGGGACACACAGAGCACCCATGGGTGCTGAGCACCCCCCCAAAGCATCCCTGCACCCCCCAGCACCCACGGGTGCCCCCCAGGATCCCCCCAGCACCTCTAAGTACCCCCCCAGCACCCATGGGTGCTCCCCACCACTCCTAAGTGACCCCCCAGCACCCATAGGTGCCCCCAGGACCCTCCCAACACCTTTAAATGGACCCCCAACACCCATGGGTGCCCCAACGACCCCCCTAAGTGCCCCCTCCAGCACCCACGGGTGCCCCCAGGACCCCTCCAGCACCCCTAAGTGCCCCCCCAGCACCCATGGGTGCCCCAACGACCCCCCCAGCACCCATAAGCGGCCCCCCTCAGCACCCATGGGTGCCCCCAGGACCCCCCAGCACCCATGGGTGCCCTCTAAGATCCCATTTAACCCTTTAACCCCCACTCCCTCCACCCCCAACCCCTCAACCCCCCACAATACTTCACCCCCGTTGCCCCCCACCGCCCCCAAAACCCCCATGGGCGCCCCCCCAGCACCCGTAGACACCCCCCCAGCACCCTTGGGTGCCCCCCAGGACCCCTTTAACCCTTTAAATCCCACTCCCTTTGCCCCCAGTGCCTCAACCCCCCACAACCTTCCACCCCCATTGCCCCCCACCCCCCCAAAACCCCTATGGGTGCCCCCCCCGCACCCATAGATGCTCCTCCAGCACCCTTGGGTGCCCCCCCGCAGCACCCATGGGTGCCCCACCTGGCTGCGCTCCTCCTGCAGCAGAAGCGCCGCCTGTTGTTGGGCCAACGTGAGCCTCTCCTCCTCCGAGAGCGCGGCCCCCCCTTCACCTCGGAGCCCCGGGGGGGGGCGGCGGAGGAGGGGGGACCCCAAGACCGAAGCTCAGTCCCAGTCCCGGGGGGGGCGGCGGAGGGGGGGGCACCAAAGGGTGCTGTAAGGGTAACCCCGGCACCTAAATTGGGGGGAGCGGAGGAAAAGGGATCATTGTAAACCTCCCCCCCATGGCACCTCGTGATCCCCCCCCAAAACACCTCTTGAACCCCCCAGAGCACCCAGTGACCCCCCAAAACACCCACTGCCCCCCAAAGCACCCAGTGACCTCCAAAACACCTCTTGACCTCCCCTATAACACCACCCAATGACTCTCATAGCATCCATTGCACCCCCATAGCACCCAGTGACCCCCGTAGCACCCAGTGACCCCCCAAACACCTCTGGACCTCCCCTATAGCCCCCCCAAACACCCCTTGACCCCCCATAGCACCCACTGTCCCCCAAAACACCCACTGCCCCCCCAAACACCCCTTGACCCCCCATAGCACCCAGTGACCCCCAAAGCACCCAGTGACCCCCCCACACACCCACTGCCCCCCAAAACACCCTTTAACCCCCATAGCACCCAATGACCCCCCAAAACACCCCATGATACCCCCAACACCCACTGCCCCCCCCAAAGTACCCTTTGACCCTCCCATAGCACCCACTGCCCCCCAAAGCATCCATTGACCACCCTAAAACACCCCTTCATCCGCCCATAGCACCCACTGCCCCCCAAAACACCCCTTGACTCCCCATAGCACCCACTGCCCCCCATAGCACCCAATGACCCCCTCAACACCCACTGCCCCCCAAAGCACCCAATGACCCACCAAAACACCCCCTGCCCCCCCATAGCACCCACTGCCCTCCATAGCACCCACTGCCCCCCAAAACACCCTTTGACCCCCCCATAGCACCCAGTGACCCCCCCCAGCACCCATTACCCCCCATAGCACCCCTTGACCCCCCCATAGCACCC
Organism: Cuculus canorus; assembly: GCF_017976375.1. Lineage (NCBI taxonomy): Eukaryota > Metazoa > Chordata > Aves > Cuculiformes > Cuculidae > Cuculus > Cuculus canorus. The sequence continues at coordinate 1,324,751 of NC_071434.1, forward strand.
AGTGCCCCCCACCTGTGCGGGCAGAGCCCCCCCCTTGTCCCCCTCCTCGGGGCGCAGCACAGGGCGGTTCAGCACAATCCCAGTCTGGGGGGGGACACACAGTGAGAGACCCCCCCAAAAACGAGGGGACCCCCCCTGCAAGATGGGGACCCCCCAAAAGGGAAATTGGGGACCCCTTCGATGGATTTTGGACCCCCCCCGATGGATTTTTGGGTGCCAAATAGTGGATTTTAACCTCCCCCGATGGATTTTAACCCCCCCGATGGATTTTTGGACTCTCCCCAATAGATTTTGGGGTACCAAATGGTGGATTTTAGACCCCCCCCGATGGATTTTGGACCCCCTCAGCAGATTTTGGGGTCCCAAATGATGGATTTTAGACCCCCCCGATAAATTTTGAGCCCCCCACAGTGGATTTTAGCCCCCCCCGATGGATTTTGGGGTCCCAAATGGTGGACTTTGCCCCCCCCCGACAGATTTTGGGGTCCCAAATGGTGGACTTTAACCCCCCCAGATGGATTTTGGGGTCCCAAATGGTGGACTTTGCCCCCCCGATGGATTTTGGACACCCCCCGATGGATTTTGGGGTCCCAAATGGTGGACTTTAACCCCCCCAGATGGATTTTGGGGTCCCAAATGGTGGACTTTGCCTCCCCCGATGGATTTTTGACCCCCCCCCGATGGATTTTGGGGTCCCAAATGGTGGATTTTAACCCCCCCAAGATAGATTTTGGGGTCCCAAATGGTGGACTTTGCCCCCCCCGATGGATTTTGGGGTCCCAAATGGTGGATTTTGCCCCCCCAATGGATTTTGGGGTCCCAAATGGTGGATTTTAACCCCCCCCAATAGATTTTGACCCCCCCAGTGGATTTTTGGACCCCCCCAGTGGATTTTGGGGTCCCAAATGGTGGATTTTAGACCCCTCCGATAAATTTTGAGCCCAGATTTTACCCCCCCGATGGATTTTAACCCCCCCTCGATGGAATTTTGGACTCCCCAATAGATTTTGAGGTACCAAATGGTGGATTTTAGCCCCCCACGATGAATTTTGGACCCCCCCCAGTGGATTTTGGGGTCCCAAATGGTGGATTTTGCCCCCACCCGGCGGATTTTGGACCCCCCTGATGGATTTTGGGGTCCCAAATGGTGGATTTTACCCCCCCCCGATAGATTTTGAGCCCCCCCCGTGGATTTTAACCCCCCTCAATGAATTTTGAGCCCAGATTTTACCCCCCCCGATGGATTTTAGGGTCCCAAATGGTGGATTTTAATTCCCCCACCATGGATTTTGGACCCCCCGGGGCAGATTTTGGGGTACCCCAATACAGGGGGGGGTTCTGCTCATCCCTCAATGTAGACTTTGGGCCCCCCCAAGTTGTTTTTTTTTTGGGGGGGGGGCTCACCTGCAGCGTGTAGGCCTGCAGCCGCTCTACCAGCTCTTCTCGGGTCCCTTGAAAAGGAAGGGGGGTGTCAGGGGACCCCCAAATGGTGCCCCCCCCCACCCCCTAAGTGTCCCCCCAGCACCCATTTTCCCCCCCCAAACCTTCTACTCCCCCCCCCAAATCACCCTTAGGTGCCCCCCCATCAACTTTGGGTGCCCCCCACACCCCCTAAATACCCCCCAGCCCAAGTTCTCACCCTTAGGTGCCCCTCTCCACCCCTAAATACCCCCCAGCACCCCCTAAGTGCCCCCCCCAACTCTTCTTTCCCCCCCAAATCACCCTTTGGTGCCCCCCCACCCCCTAATACCCCCCTAAGTGCCCCCCCACCCCCCCAATCCCCTTTTGGTGCCACCCCACCCCCTAATGCCCCCTTTAAGTGCCCCCCCACCCCCTAATACCCCCCCTAAGTGCCCCCCCATCCCCCCAATCCCCTTTTGGTGCCACCCCACCCCCTAATGCCCCCCTTAAGTGCCCCCCCTACCCCCCCAAATCCCCTTTTGGTGCCCCGCCCCATCCCCTAATGCCCCCCTTAAGTGCCCCCCCACCCCTCCTACCCCCCCTAAATCTTTTTTTAGTGCCCTCCACCTCCTATTGCCCCCCCCACCCCTCCTACACCCCCAATCCCATTTTGGTGCCCCCCTGCCCCCCACTGCCCCCCCTAAGTGCCCCCTCCTACCCCCCCATCCCCTTTTATTGCCCCCCACCCCCTAATGCCCCCCCACCCCTCCTACCCCCCCTAAATCCCCTTTTGGTGCCCCCCCCACCCCCTAATGCCCCCCCCTACACCCCCAATCCCATTTTGGTGCCCCCCCACCCCCTAATACCCCCCCTAAGTGGCCCCCCACCCCTCCTACCCCCCCAAATCCCCTTATTGTCCCCCTCATGGCCCCCTCCCCCCCAAATCACCCTTAGGCGCCCCCCCCCCCTCGTTGCCCCCCCCCCAAATCACCCTGAACGGGGGCGCCGATGCCGCTGAGCGTGGCCTGCAGCTCAGCGGGGCCCCAAGCGGCGTAGGGGGTCAGTTCAGGCCCTCCCGGCCCCGGTCCCGCCGCCTCAGAGCGTTCCGCCGCCATCTTCCCGCCGCGCCGCCGCCGCCGCCGCGCCTAAGCCCCGCCCCCTTCGCCTAGCAACCAATGGGAGAACGCGTTGACGGCACAAGCCACGCCCCTTTCGTCTACTGACCAATCAGAGACAGAGTTGCCTCAGCAAGCCCCGCCCACGCCGCGTCTCTGGGCAAAGAGAGCGCGCGCCGCCTGTCAATCAAATACAGCGACCAATCACAGGCGGCGCTGCCAAGGATAAGCCACGCCCACTCATGGGGCACGCGGCTAATCAGAGCCCGCGCGCCGCACGCCAATCCGAGGCAGCGCTAAGCCACGCCCACAAAGCGCCTTCCGGCCAATCAGAGGCAGCGCTGCCAAGCTAAGCCACGCCCCCGGGGGTCCTCCCTGCCAATCAGTTCCTTTATTCCGCAGCGCAGCGCCGTGAGGTGACGTCAGGCGGAGGAAAGGGCGGGAGGGGCTCATTTGCATAGCCACGCCCCACCGCCGCGAGCGTAGTCTGTTGAGGGGAGTGGTCTGTGGGCAGGGGCCTGGCCACTGGAAGGCGATTCTATGAGGGGGCGTGGTCTGGGCTTAGCCGAGAAGGGGCGTGGTCTCCGCTGGTGTGGGGCGTGGTCTGATTACGGGGGGCGTGGCCTCCGATGCGACTGAAAGGTGAGGGGCGTGGCCTCACTGTCTGCACTATTAGGGGCGTGGCCTCCAGGTGGGCGGAGAGGGAGAATGGGCGTGGCTTTTCAGAGGAGGAGTGGCCTCAGGGCAGCGGGTGTGGCCTTTGGTTGGAGGATGAGGGGCGTGGCCTCCATGAGGGGGCGTGGCCTTTAAATGAGGAAGCGCGTGTGGGCGTGGCCTCCGCCTGAGCCTATAGACGAAGGGGCGTGGTCTATGCGTGGGCGGAAACACGCGAGGGCGTGGTTTATGGGAGTGGGGGCGTGGCCTCAGCCACGACGGGACTCCGAGGAGGGGGCGTGGCCTCTTTCTTAAGCCCCGCCCCTTCCTGCCTCAGCCCGGAAGCGGCGGTGAGCGGAGGAATGGAGGGATTATTGGGGTGTGTGGTCTGCGGGGGCTCCTTTTTGGGGGGAGGGGCAGAATGAAGGGGGCTTTTTTTTTGGGGGGGACACTTCTACCCCCCCCTCACTGCCTTTTTTCTCCCCCCTTCCCCCCCCCCCCCAAAGATGTCGCGCGCCACTAAGCGGAAGCACGTGGTGCGGGAGCTGCTGGAGGAGCACGTGACCCCCGGGCCCGGGCAGAGCGTCGTCAGGGTGGGGGGGGGGCGGGGGGACATGGGGGTGTTGGGGGGCAGTGGGGGGATATTGGGGTGTTGGGGGGAGATGGGGGATATTGGGGTGTTGGGGGGATGTGGGGGATATTGGGGTGTTGGGGGAGATGGAGGATATTGGGGTGTTGGGGGGATGTGGGGGAGATGGGGGATATTGGGGTGTTGGGGGGGAGATGAGGGATATTGGGGTGCTGGGGGAGATGGGGGGGATGTGGGGGATATTGGGGTGTTGGGGGATGTGGGGGAGATGGGAGATATTGGGGTGTTGGGGGGGAGATGGGGGATATTAGGGTGTTGGGGGGATGTGGGGGGAGATGGGGGATATTGGGGTGTTGGGGGGATGTGGGGGGAGATGGGGGATATTGGGGTGTTGGGGGACACAGAGGTGACAGTGGAGGGACAATGGGGGGACACGTAGGGGACAGTGGGGGACATGGAGGGGACACAGAGGGGATAATGGGGGGACAACAGAGGGGACAATGAGGGGAACGCATAGGGGACAATGGGGGACACATAGCAGACAATGGGGGACAATGAGGGGAGAATGGGGGACATGGGGGACACAGAGGGAACAGTGGGGGACACGGAGGTGACAATGGGGGGACACATAGGGGACAATGGGGGACATGGAGGAGACAATGGGGGACATGGACAGGACAATGGGGGGACACAGGGAATAATGGAGGACAAATAGCAGACAATGGGGGACAATGGGGGGACACGGAGGGGACAATGAGGGGATAATGGGGGACACAGGGCATAATGGGGGGACAACAGAGGGACAGTGGGGGGACACAGAGGGGACAATGGGGGAACGACAATGGGGGACATGGAGGGGACAATGTGGGGGGACACGGAGGCAACAGTGGGGGACAATGGGAGACTAATGGGGGACACATAGGGGACAATGGGGGACAGTGGAGGGATAATGGGGAGACAATGGAGGGACACGGAGGTGACAATGGGGGACACGGAGGGGACAATGGGGAGATAATGGGGAACACAGAGGATAATGGAGGGGACAATGGAGGAACACAGAGAGGACAGTGTGGGGACACGGAGGGGACAATATGGGGACACGGAGGGGACAATGGGGGAACACAGAGGGGACAATGGGCGGATAATGGGGGACACGGAGGGGACAGTGTGGCACACGGAGGGGACTGACGCGCGTTGTCCCCTCTCTCTGTCCCCCCCGCAGGTGTTGGGGACACCGGGGAACAACCTCCACGCAGTGGAGACGGCGGAGGGGGGGCGCTTCCTGGCCAGCATGCCCCCCCGCTTCCGGCGCCACGTCTGGATCAAGAGAGGTCACACCCCCCCGTGTCACCCCCCATCACCCCCCTGTCACACCCCCCTGTCACCCCCTGTCACACCCCCCTGTCACCCCCGTCACCCCCTGTCACACCCCCGCTGTCACCCCCCGTCACACCCCCCTGTCACCCCCGTCACCCCCTGTCACACCCCCGCTGTCACCCCCTGTCACACCCCCCTGTCACCCCCGTCACCCCCTGTCACACCCCCGCTGTCACCCCTGTCACACCCCCCTGTCACCTCCCTGTCACCCCCCGTCACACCTCCCTGTCACCTCCCTGTCACCTCCCTGTCACCCCCCGTGTCACACCCCCGTCACACCCCCTGCCACCCCCGTCACCTCCCGTGTCACCTCCCCTTGTCACCACCCCTGTCACCCCCCCGTCACCCCCTGTCACACCCCCCCTGTCACCCCCCCGTCAAACCCCCCCATCACACCCCTGTCACACCCCCCCGTCACACCCCCCCGTCACACCCCCCCGTCACCCCCCCGTCACACCCCCTGTCACACCCCCCCATGTCACCCCCCCTGTCACACCCCCCCGTCACACCCCCCCGTCACACCCCCTGTCACCCCCCCGTCACACCCCCCCGTGTCACCCCCCATGTCACCCCCCCGTCACACCCCCTGTCACACCCCCCTGTCACCCCCCCGTCACACCCCCCCTGTCACACCCCCTGCCACCCCCCTGTCACCTCCTGTGTCACCTCCCCTGTCACCCCCTTGTGTCACCCCCTGTCACCCCCCGTCACACCCCCCCCGTCACACCCCCTGTCACCCCCGTCACACCCCCCCGTCACACCCCCCCTGTCACCTCCCTGTCACCCCCCCCTGTGTCACCCCTGTGTCACCCCCTCCCGGCCGCGTTTGTCACCTCACTGTCACCCTTTCTGCCGCCCTGGCTTCTCCTTGTCACCTCGGTGTCACCTCAGTGTCACCCTGTCATCGCCTCGGTGTCACCGCGCTGCCGCTTTGTCACCCGTATCGTCACCTGTGTCATCACCTATATTGTCACTTGCGTCATCAGCTCTATTGTCACCGCTGTTGTCACACTGTCACCACTGTTGTCACTCAAGTTTCATTCTGTTGTCACCCTGTTATGATATTGTCACTCTGTTGTGACGCTGTTACCTCTTTGTCACCGCGCTCTCAACTTACTGTCACCCCATTGTCAATCTGTCACTTTTTTGTCACCCTATTGACAACCTATTGTCACCCTATTGCTGCTGTATCACTCTGTTGTCACCCTATTGTCACCCTGTTACCTTTTTGTCACCCTATTGTCACTCTATTACTCCTATATCACCCTAATGTCACTCTTAATGTCACCCTATTGTCACTCTATTACTTCTCTACCACCCTATTGTCACCTTATTGTCACCCTAATGTCACTCTATTGTCACCCTATTGTCATTGTATTACTTCTCTATCTTCCTATTATCACCTTATTGTCACTCTAGTGTCACCTTATTGTCATTGTATTATTCCTTTATCACTCTAATGTCACTCTAATGTCACCTTATTGTCACCGTATTGTCACTATATTACTTCTGTATCACCCTATTGTCACCCTAATGTCACCCTATTGTCACTCTATTGTCACCCTATTACTCTTCTCTCACCCTATTGTCACCTTATTACTCCTCTCTCACCCTGTTGTCACCCTGTTGTCACCCTGTTGTCACCCTATTGTCACCCTATTGTCATTCTGTTACTTCTCTATCACCCTAATGTCACTCTATTGTCACCCTATTACTCCTCTATCACCGTAATGTCACCTTATTGTCACCCTATTGTCACCCTGTTGTCATTCTGTTACTTCTCTATTACCCTATTGTCACCCTAATGTCACTCTATTGTCACCCTGTTACTGCTCTATCACCCTATTGTCACCCTAATGTCACCGTATTACTCCTCTATCACTCTAATGTCACCTTAATGTCACTGTATTACTTCTGTATCTTCCTATTGTCACCTTATTGTCACTTTAATGTCACCCTATTGTCACTCTATTTCTCTTCTATCACTCTATTACTCTTTTATCACTCTAATGTCACCCTGTTGTCACTCTATTGTCACCCTATTACTCTTCTCTCATCCTGTTGTCACCCTGTTGTCACCCTATTGTCACTTTGTTACTCCTCTGTCACCCTATTGCCACCTTATTGTCACCCTATTGTCCCCCCATTGTCTTCCTGTTGTCACTGCATTATGTCTTTGTCACCGTATCGTCACTCCATTGTTATTGCGGTATCTGTTTATCGCTGTTATCACTCTATTGTCACCCTATTGTCCCCCCATTGTCTTCCTGCTGTCACTCTATTATCTCTTTGTCACCGTATCGTCACTCTATTGTCACTGCGGTATCTCTTTATCGCTGTTATCACTCTGTTGTCACTCTCTTATCTCTCTGTCACCCTACGGTCATTCTATTGTCGCTGCGTTATCTCTTTGTCACCGTATTGTCACCCTATTGTCACTGTGTTACCTCTTTGTCACTCTAATGTCATCCTGTTGTCACGTTATTGTCACCCTATTGTCATTCTGTCCTTCTATTGTCCCCCTATTGTCATTCTGTCCCCTTATTGTCCCCCTATTGTCCCCCTATTGCCATTCTGTCCCTTTATTGTCCCCTATTGTCCCCCATTGTCATTCTGTCCCCTTATTGTCCCCCTATTGTCCCCCATTGTCATTCTGTCCCCCTATTGTCCCCCTATTGCCATTCTGTCCCCCTATTGTCCCCCTATTGTCCCCCTATTGCCATTCTGTCCCCCTATTGTCCCCCTATTGTCCCCCTATTGCCATTCTGTCCCCCTATTGTCCCCCTATTGCCATTCCGTCCCCCTTTATTGTCCCCCTTAATGTCCCCCTATTGCCATTCCGTCCCCCTTTATTGTCCCCCTATTGTCCCCCTATTGCCATTCTGTCCCCTTATTGTCCCCCTGTTGCCCCCCCAAACGCCCCCACTGACCCCCGTGTCCCCCCTTTTCCTGTCCCCCCCCCCCAACCCCGCCGTGTCCGTCCCCTTTCTCTGTCCCCCCGGCACAGGTGACTTCGTGTTGGTGGATCCCATCGCCGAAGGGGCCAAAGTCAAAGCCGAAATCTCTCTCGTTCTCCTCCCCCGGCACATCCGGGGCCTCCAACGCCGCGGCCTCTGGTAACAACTGCCCCCCCGGGGCAAATCTACCCCCCCTGGGGCAAATTGACCCCCCCAGGGGGGGAAATCCACCCCAAAACCCCCCAAAACCCACTGCCCCCCCCCCCGGTTTCCATCCATCATCTTCAATAGCAGCGGTTTGGGGATGGAATTACCCCCCCAGGGGCAAATTTACCCCCCCAGGGGGCAAATTTACCCCCTCAGAGGGCAAATTTAACCCCCCAGGGGGTAAAACGAATCCCCATGGGGCAAATTTACTCCTTCAGGGGGTAAAATTACCCCTAAAACCCCCAAAACCCACTGCCCCCCCACCCCTTAATGCCCCATATCAGAGGTTGAAGGGGTGGAATTACCCCCCCAGGGGGCAAATCTACCCCCCCGGGGGGCAAATTTACCCCCCCAGGGGGTAAAATGACTCCTCATGGGGCAAATTTACCCCTTCAGGGGATAAAATACCCCCCTGGAACCCCCAAAACCCACTGCCCCCCCCCCCAATGCCCCACATCAGAGGTTGAAGGGGTGGAATTACCACCCCAGGGGGCAAATTTACCCCCCCAGGGGGTAAAAACAGCCCTTAAATACCCCCCCTGTCCCCCCCCAGGCCCGAAGCCTTCGCCCTTCCCGAGCGGCCAAAGACCCCCGAGAGGTGAGGGGGTAATTAGGGGGTAATTAAGAGGAGGGGGTAATTAAGAGAGGGGGGTAATTAAGAGCGGGGGTAATTGAGGGGGGCAATTTGGGGGGGGGAAAGGGGGCAAATAAGGGGGTGTTAATGAGTGAGGGGGTAATTAAGGGGGGGAATAAGGGGGTGTTAATGAGTGAGGGGGTAATTAAGGGGGGGAATAAGAGGGTGTTAATGAGTGAGGGGGTAATTAAGGGGGGGAATAAGGGGGTGTTAATGAGTGAGGGGTAATTAAGGGGGGAATAAGGGGGTGTTAATGAGTGGGGGGTAATTAAGGGGGGGAATAAGGGGGTGTTAATGAGTGGGGGGTAATTAAGGGGGGGAATAAGGGGGTGTTAATGAGTGGGGGGTAATTAAGGGGGGAATAAGGGGGTGTTAATGAGTGAGGGGTAATTAAGGGGGGGAATAAGGGGGTGTTAATGAGTGGGGGGTAATTAAGGGGGGGAATAAGGGGGTGTTAATGAGTGGGGGGTAATTAAGGGGGGGAATAAGGGGGTGTTAATGAGTGGGGGGTAATTAAGGGGGGGAATAAGGGGGTGTTAATGAGTGGGGGGTAATTAGGGGGGGAATAAGGGGGTGTTAATGAGTGAGGGGTAATTAAGGGGGTGTTAATGAGTGAGGGGGTAATTAAGGGGAGAATAAGGGGGTGTTAATGAGTGAGGGGTAATTAGGGGGGGAATAAGGGGGTGTTAATGAGTGAGGGGTAATTAGGGGGGGAATAAGGGGGTGTTAATGAGTGAGGGGGTAATTAATGGGGGGAATAAGGGGGTGTTAATGAGTGGGGGGGTAATTAGGGGAAGGAATGTGTGTTCCCCCTTTTTGACCCCCCCGGAAACGCGTGTTCCCCCTTTCTGACCCCCCCGGACACGTGTGTTCCCCCTTTCTGACCCCCCCGGACATGCGTGTTCCCCCTTTTTGACCCCCCCGAAAACGCGTGTTCCCATTCTGACCCCCCCGGACACGCGTGTTCCCACTTTCTGACCCCCCCGTACACGCGTGTTCCCCCTTTCTGACCCCCCCGTAAACGCATGTTCCCCCTTTTTGACCCCCCCGAAAACGCGTGTTCCCATTCTGACCCCCCCGGACACGCGTGTTCCCACTTTTTGACCCCCCCCGGCCACACACGTGTGTCACTCTGTGTCCCCTCAGCCGCAATGGGGACGAAGATCTCTTTGTCAACACCAATCGAGGGGGGGACACGCGTGACAGCGATGAGGACACGCGTGACGAAGAGGACACGTGTGACGATGAGGACACGGGTGACGAAGAGGATGACACGTGTGACGACGAGAGCGACGCGGAAGCCGAGAGAGACACACGTGACGATGGCGACGCGGCTGTTCCCAAATAAAAGGGGGTTCGGTGGCTCCGGAACACGCGTGGGATGAGGGGGAACACGCGTGGGATGAGGGGGACACGCGTGACGAGGGGGGAGGAGAGGACACGCGGAGTCAGAGGTGTCCCATGGATGAGGTTCCGCGGCCACACGGGTGAGGGGACACGAGGACACAGCAGTTCCCGCCCAAAACATGCCAAGAACATGCCGAGAACATGCTAAGAACATGGAATTCCCACTCCAAACACAGCATGAACAGGGAATTCCTGCCCAAAACACGCCAAGAACACAGAATTCCTGCCCAAAACATGGATTTCCCACCCAGAACATACCAAGAACACGCCAAGAACATGGAATTGCCACCCAAACACGCCAAGAACACAAAATTCCCATCCAAAACACGCCCAGAACACACCAAGAACACGGAATTTCCACCCAAAACAGGGAAAGAACACAGAATTCCCCCCAAAACATGCCAGAAACATGCTAAGAACATGGAATTCTCACTCCAAACACAGCGTGAACAGGGAATTCCTGCCCAAAACACGCCAAGAACACAGAATTCCTGCCCAAAACACGGATTTCCCACCCAAAACATGGTAAGAACACGCCAAGAACATGGAATTCCTGCCCCAAACATGCCAAGAACCTGGAATTCCCGTTCAAAACACAGAATTCCCCCCCCAAAACATGCCAAGAACATGAAATTCCCACCCAAAACACGCCTGGAACACACCAAGAACACAGAATTCCCCCCAAAACATGCCAGGAACACGCTAAGAACACTGAATTCCCACTCCAAACACAGCGTGAACAGGGAATTTCTGCCCAAAACACGGATTTCCCACCCAGAACATACCAAGAACATGGAATTGCCACCCAAAACATGCCCGGAACACACTAAGAACATGGAATTCCCACCCAAAACATGGGAAGAACACACAATTCCCACCCAAAACATGGGAAGAACACACAATTCCCACCCAAAACACGCCCAGAACATGGAATTCCCACCCCAAACATGCCAGGAACAGAGAATTCCTGTCCAAAACACACCCGGAACACACCAAGAACATGGAATTTCCCCCCAAAACATGCCAGGAACACGCTAAGAACATGGAATTCTCACTCCAAACACAGCGTGAACAGGGAATTCCTGCCCTAAACACGCCAAGAACACACAATTCCTGCCCAAAACACAGATTTCCCACCCAAAACATGGCAAGAACACACCAAGAACATGGAATTCCCACCCAAAACATGCCACGAACATGGAATTCCTGCCCCAAACATGACAGGAACCCAGAATTCCCACCCAAAACACGCCCGGAACACAGAATTCCCGCCCAAAACATGCCAAGAACACGCCAAGAACATGGAATTCCCCGCCAAACATGCCAGGAACACGCTAAGAACATGGAATTCCCATTCCACACGGCCATGAACAGGGAATTCCTGCCCTAAACATGCTAAGAACACAGAATTCCTGCCCAAAACATGGAATTCCCACCCAAAACATGGCAAGAACATACCAAGAACACGGAATTCCCACCCAGAACATGGTATCCCCACCCAAAACACGCGTAGAACACGGAATTCCTGCCCAAAACACATGAGGAACATGGAATGCCCACCCAAAACATGGAATTCCCGCCCAAAACATGCCAAGAACACGGAATTCCCACTCAGAACATGGAGTTCCCGCCCAGAACACACTAAGAACACGCTAAGAACACGCCAAGCACACGGAACGGTTGTCCCAAAGCCTTTATTGATCCCAACGTCATTTGGTGATGGTGTTGCTGAGGAGAAACCAATGCTCCCAGTTACCCCCCAGTGCTCCCCACTTCCGTCCCAGTGCCCCCCAGTCCCCTCCCAGTATGCCCCATCCCCTTCCCAGTGCCCCCCATTTCCCTCCCAGTGCCCCCACCTCCCCTCCCAGTACTCCCCATTCCCTTCCCAGTACCTCCCACTTCCATCCCAGTGCCCCCCATTCCTCTCCCAGTAACCCTCACTCCCCTCCCAGTACCCCCCATTCCCCTCCCAGTGCCTCCCAGTCTCTCCCAGTATGCCCCATGCCCTTCCCAGTTCCCCCATTCCCCTCCCAGTGCCTCCCAGTGTCCCCCATCCCTCTCCCACTGCCCCCCACTCCCTTCCCAGTGCCTCCCAGTACCCCCTATTCCCCTCTCAGTGCCCCCCAGTCCCCCTCACTCCTGTCCCAGTGCCCCCCACTTCCCTCCCAGTGCCCCCCACTCCCCTCCCAGTGACCCCCACTTCCCTCCCAGTCTCTCCCAGTACCCCCCATTCCCCTCCCAGTACCCCTCACTCTCCCCCATTCCCCTCCCAGTGCCCCCCATTCCCCTCCCAGTCTCTCCCAGTACCCCCATTCCCCTCCCAGTACCCCTCACTCCCCCCGACTCCCCTCCCAGTGCCTCCCAGTACCCCCCATTCCCCTCCCAGTGCCGCCCTGTCCCCCTCTTTCCCCTCCCAATGCCCCCCAATCCCTCTCCCAGTGCCTCCCAGTCCCTCCCAGTGCCCCCCCAGTCCCTCCCAGTGCCCCCAACTCCCCTCCCAGTCCCTCCCAGTGCCCCCCGTTCCCCTCCCAGTCCCTCCCAGTGCCTCCCCAGTGCCTCCCAGTGCTCCCAGTTCCCCTCCCAGTCCCTCCCAGTGCCCCCCCAGTCCCTCCCAGTCCCTCCCAGTGCTCCCAGTTCCCCCCCTCACGCGTTCATGCTCTTTCCGCTGCCGCTCAGGACGATGTACGGCGTTTTCTGCGCCTTTTGCTTCTCGGTGAGGAGCGCGACGGTGCCCAGAGGGGTATCCGAGGAACTCATGCGCTTCAGCAGCTGCCGAAGGGGACCCCAAAACCGGGGGGGGGGTCACAACAGCCCCCCCAAAACCGGGGGGACCCCCAAAACCACCCCCAAACCCTACAGGGGGAGATGAGGCTGAACGGGGGGGGGGGGGGCGCAAAAGTGGGGCAAAAAGTGGGGTTCAGGAGCGCCTCCTTGGGTTGAGGACCCCAAAATTGAGATCGGGGGACCCTAAAATATGGGGGGAACCCCAAAAGTGGGTTGAGGACCCCAAAATTGAGGTGTGGGGACCCCAAAATGGGAGGGGGACTCTAAAACCTCCCATTGAAAACTCTATGAAGGGAGATGGACAAAGGGGGGGGGACCCCAAAAGTGGGGCAAAAAGTGGGGTTCGGGAGTGCCTCCTCGGGTTGAGGACCCCAAAATTGAGTTTGGGGGACCCCAAAATATGGGGGGAACCCCGAAAGTGGGTTGAGGACCCCAAAATTGAAGCGGGGGACCCCAAAATGTGAGGGGGACTCTAAAACCTCCCATTGAAAACTCTGCGAAGGGAGGTGGACAAAGGGGGGGGGACCCCAAAAGTGGGGCAAAAAGTGGGGTTCAGGAGCGCCTCCTCGGGTTGAGGACCCCAAAATTGAGTTCGGGGGACCCCAAAATATAGGGGGAACCCCGAAAGTGGGTCAGGGACCCCAAAATTGAGGTGTTGGGACCCCAAAATGTGAGGGGGACTCTAAAACCTCCCATTGAAAACCCAACGAAGGGAGGTGGACAAGGGGGGGGGACCCCAAAAGTAGGGCAAAAAGTGGGGTTCAGGAGCCCCTCCTCGGGTTGAGGACCCAAAAATTGAGTTCAGGGGACCCCAAAATATGGGGGGAACCCCAAAAGTGCGTCAGGGACCCCAAAATTGAGGCGTGGGGACCCCAAAATCTGAGGGGGACTCTAAAACCTCCCATTGAAAAGCCTATAAAGGGAGATGGACAAGGGGGGGGACACCCCAAAAGTAGGGCAAAAAGTGGGGTTCAGGAGGGCCTCCTCGGGTTGAGGACCCCAAAATTGAGCTCGGGGGACCCCAAAATATAGGGGGAACCCCGAAAATGGGTTGGGGACCCCAAAATTGAGGTGTGGAGACCCCAAAATGTGAAGGGGACTCTAAAACCTCCCATTGAAAAGCCTACAGAAGGGACAAGGGGGGACCCCAAAAGTGGGGCAAAAAGTGGGGTTCAGGAGTGCCTCCTCGGGATGAAGACCCCAAAATTGAGTTTGGGGGACCCCAAAATATGGGGGAACCCCAAAAGTGACCCCAAAATTGAAGCGGGGGGACCCCAAAATGGCGCAGAACCCCAAAACTCATCACCTCAAAGCCTGATGGGAGAGGTGGGGCTGAACGGGGGGGGACCCCAAAAGTGGGGCAAAAAGTGGGGTTCAGGAGCGCCTCCGGGATTGGGGACCCCAAAATCGGAGAGAGGGGACCCCAAAATTGGGGTGAAAAGTCACAATGGGATCAAAGGGGACCCCAAAAAGCTTCTGGGAGCCCTAAAAGTGGGCTGAGGAACCCCAAAATGGGGCTGAATGGTCACAATGAAATGGGGGGGACCCCAAAAATGGGAAGAGGAGACCCCAAAACTGCACTGGGGGACCCCAAAACTGGGCTGAAACCTCCCAATGGGACCCCAAAAAGGCTCCAGGACCCCCAAAACTGGGCTGAGGGACCCCAAAACTGGGCTGAAACCCCACCGTGGGATCAGAGGGAACCCCAAAACTGGGCTCAAGACCCCAAATGTGGGCTGAGGAACCCCAAAACTGAGTCGGAGAACCCCAAAACTCGATGTGAGGTGCACAGTGGGAATGGGGGGAACCCCAAAATGCTCCTGGGAGCCCCAAAATTGGGCGGAGGAACCCCAAAACTGGGCTGAAACCTCACAGTGGGACCCCAAAAAGGCTTCAGGACCCCCAAAACTGGGCTGAGGGACCCCAAAATTGGGCTGAAACCTCCCAACGGGACCCCAAAAAGGCTTCAGGACCCCCAAAACTGGGCTGAGGGACCCCAAAACTGGGCTGAAACCTCACATTGGAATCAGAGGGGACCCCAAAAGGCTTCTGAGAGCCTCAAAACTGGGCTGAGGGACCCCAAAAGTGGACTAAAACCTCAGAAAAGGACCCCAAAAAGCCTTCAGGACCCCCAAAACTGGGCTGAGGGACCCCAAAACTGTGCTGAAACCCCACAATGGGACTCCAAAAGTGGACTAAAACCTCACATTGGAATCAGGGGGGACCCCAAAAGTCTCCAGGACCCCCAAAACTGGGCTGAGGGACCCCAAAACTGGTCTGAAACCTCCCAAAGGGACCCCAAAAGGGCCCCAGAACCCCCAAAACTGGGCTGAGAAACCCCAAAAGTGGACTAAAACCACACATTGGAATCAGGGGGGACCCCTAAAGGCTTCTGAGAGCCTCAAAACTGGGCTGAGGGACCCCAAAACTGTGCTGAAACCCCACAATGGGACTCCAAAAGTGGACTAAAACCTCACATTGGAATCAGGGGGGACCCCAAAAGCCTTTGGGACCCCCAAAACTGGGCTGAGGGACCCCAAAAGTGGATTAAAACCTCACATTGGAATGAAAGAAGACCCCAAAAAGCTTCTGAGAGCCTCAAAACTGGGCTGAGGGACCCCAAAACTGCGCTGAAACCTCACAGTGGGACCCCAAAAAAGCCCCAGGACCCCCAAAACTGGGCTGAGGAACCCCAAAAGTGGACTAAAACCTCACAGTGGGACCCCAAAACTGGGCTGAAACCTCACATTGGAATCAGAGGGGACCCCAAAAGGCTTCTGAGAGCCTCAAAACTGGGCTGAGGGACCCCAAAAGTGGACTAAAACCTCATATTGTAATCAAGGGGAACCCCAAAAGGCTTCTGAGAGCCTCAAAACTGTGCTGAGGGACCCCAAAACTTGGCTGAGGGACCCCAAAACTGTACTGAAACCTCACAGTGGGACCCCAAAAAGCCTTCAGGACCCCCAAAACTGGGCTGAGGGACCCCAAAAGTGGACTAAACTCTCCCAATGAGACCCCAAAAACGCCCCAGAACCCCCAAAACTAGGCTGAGGAACCCCAAAAGTGGACTAAAACCTCACATTGGAATCAGGGGGGACCCCAAAATGCTTCTGAGAGCCTCAAAACTGGGCTGAGGGACCCCAAAAGTGGACTAAAACATCAGAAAGGGACCCCAAAAAGCCTTCAGGATCGCCAGAACTGGGCTGAGGGACCCCAAAACTTGGCTGAAACCCCACAATGGGACCCCAAAATGTCCCCAAACCCTTCAAAACTGGGCTGAGGGACCCCAAAACTGGGCTGAAACCCCACAATGGGACCAGGGGGGACCCCAAAAGGCTTCTGAGAGCCTCAAAATTGGGCTGAGGGACCCCAAAACTGGGCTGAAACCCCACAATAGGAACAGGAAGAACCCCAAAATGCTTCTGAGAGCCTCAAAACTGGGCTGAGGGACCCCAAAAGTGGACTAAAACCTCAGAAAGGGACCCCAAAAAGCCTTCAGGACCGCCAGAACTGGGCTGAGGGACCCCAAAACTGGGCTGAAACCCCACAATGGGACCCCAAAAAGCCTTCAGGACCCCCAAAACTGGGCTGAGGGACCCCAAAATTTGGCTGAAACCTCACATTGGAATCAGGGGGGACCCCAAAAGGCTTCGGAGAGCCTCAAAACTGGGCTGAGGAACCCCAAAACTTGGCTGAAACCCCACAATGGGACCCCAAAATGACCCCAAACCCTCCAAAACTGGGGTGAGGGACCCCAAAACTTCACTGAAACCTCACATCGGAACTATGGGGGACCCCAAAAAGCCCCCAGGACCCCCCAAAACCCCTCTCACCGCCTCCTCGTCCAACTTCTTCATCCTCCGTTCGGTCTTCATCTTTCCCGATCCCTTCCCGTGAAAGCGGTGCGAGAGCTGCCGGAAGGCCTTGAGGACATCGGACGGCGGTGAGGGGACAGCGTGGGGACCCGGAATTGTCCCCCCCTCCCTCCCGGTGTTTTGGGGTACCCCCTTTTCACCTCTTTGGGGGTCAACTTGCGCCCCGTTTCGTCGACGTATTCGATCTTCACGTCGGGGCGATACCCTTCCTTCTCTTTGAAGTCCTGCGTGAAACCGCGGTACTCCTCGCGCCGCGAGTATTTGTCATCGATGGCCCTGACGGGGACAGTGGGGACATCGCGGAGGCGGAGACGGGGACGAAGGGGACATCGGGGATGGGGATATGGGGACGTTGGGGACAGTGGGGACATCGGGGAGGCGGATACGGGGACGTCGGGGACGGGGGGACAGCGGGGATGGGGAGATGGGGACAATGGGGACATCGGGGATGGGGATATGGAGACATTGGGGACATCGGGGATGTGGATATGGGGACAATGGGGACATTGGGGACATCAGGGATGTGGATATGGGGACGATGGGGACATTGGGGACATCAGGGATGTGGATATGGGGATGAAAGGGACATCGAGGATGTGGAGATGGGGACAATGGGGACATTGGGATGTGGATATGGGGACAATGGGGACATTGGGGACATCGGGGATGTGGATATGGGGACGATGGGGACGTTGGGGACATCGGGGATGTGGATATGGGGACGTTGGGGACATTGGGGATGTGGATATGGGGACGTTGGGGACGTTGGGGACATTGGGGATGTGGATATGGGGACGTTGGGGACATTGGGGATGTGGATATGGGGACAGTGGGGACGTTGGGGACATCGGGGATGTGGATATGGGGACGTTGGGGACATTGGGGACATCAGGGATGTGGATATGGGGACAATGGGGACGATGGGGATGTGGATACGGGGACGATGGGGACATTGGGATGTGGATATGGGGACATTGGGGACGTTGGGGACATTGGGGATGTGGATATGGGGATGTTGGGGACATCGGGGATGGGGATATGGGGACAATGGGGACGATGGGGATGTGGATATGGGGACGATGGGGATGTGGATATGGGGACGTGGGGACATCAATGATGTGGATATGGGGACAATGGGGACATCAGGGATGTGGATATGGGGACATTGGGGACATTGGGGACATCACAGATGTGGATATGGCGAAGTTGGGGACATCGGGGATGTGGATATGGGGACAATGGGGACATTGGGGACATCGGGGATGTGGATATGGGGACGTTGGGGACATCGATGATGTGAATATGGGGACAATGGGGACGTTGGGGACATCACGGATGTGGATATGGGGACAATGGGGACGTTGGGGACATTGGGATGGGGATATGGGGATATTGGGGACATCGGGGATGTGGATATGGGGACGATGGGGACAACGGGGATGTGGATATGGGGACATTGGGGATGTTGGGGACATCAATGATGTGGATATGGGGACGATGGGGACATCGGGATGTGGATATGGGGACGTTGGGGACAGAGGGGACAGCGGTGTCCCCGTCGCCACTCACATTTTGTCTTCGATGCAGTACACGGCCGAGGGCAGAGATTTATTGGGAGCCTTCACCCTCGGAACCTTCTGCACCGTCGTCTCCAACAACCCTGAGCCCAACAGACCCATAGAGAGACCCATAGAGCGACCCATAGCGACCCACAGCGACCCATAGAGACCCACAGCGACCCATAGCGACCCATAGAGACCCATAGAGACCCATAGCGACCCATAGAGACCCATAGAGACCCATAGAGACCCATAGAGAGACCCACAGAGAGACCCACAGCGACCCATAGCGACCCACTGAGACCCACAGAGACCCACAGAGACCCATAGAGACCCATAGCGACCCATAGAGAGACCCATAGAGACCCATAGAGACCCACAGCGACCCATAGAGACCCATAGAGACCCATAGCGCCCCATAGAGTGACTCATAGAGACCCACAGTGACCCAGAGAGCCACAGAGACCCATAGAGAGACCCATAGAGAACCATAAGAGACCCCATAGAGACCCATAGCGAACCATAGAGACCCATAGCAACCCACTGCGACCCATAGAGACCCATAGAGACCCATAGAGAGACCCATAAAGAGCCACAGAGACCCATAGAAAGACCCACAGAGACCCATAGACACCCATAGAGATCCATAGAGAGACCCATTGCGACCCACAGCGACCCACAGAGACCCATAGAGACCCATAGAGACCCATAGAGAACCACAGAGACCCATAGACACCCATAGAGATCCATAGAGAGACCCACAGCGACCTCCCCATAAGGACCTCAAATCCCCCATAGAGACCCCAAATTCCCCTATAGGGACCCCAAATTCCCCCACAGGGACCTCAGACCCCCATAGAGACCCCAATTCCACCTATAGGGACCCCAAATTCCCCTATAGAGACCCCAAATCCCCCCATAGGGACCTCAAACCTCCCCATAGGGACCCCAAACCCACCCATAGAGCCCCCAAATCCCCCTATAGGGACCTCAAACCCCCCATAGGGACCCCAAATCCCCCCATAGGGCCCTCAAATCTCCCCATAGGGACCCCAAAAAACCCCCATAAGACCCCCAAATCCCCCCCAGAGACCCCAAATCCCCCCATAGGGCCTTCAGATCCCCCAATAGGGCCCCCAAATCCCCCTATAGGCACCACAAACCCCCCATAGGACCCCCAAATCCCCCCCCAGAAACCCCAAACTCCCCTATAGGTACCCCAAATTCCCCCATAGAACCCCAAATTCCCCCATAGGCCCTTCAGATCCCCCAATAGAGACCCCAAATCCCCCTATAGGTACCCCAAATTCCCCCATAGAACCCCCAAATCCCCCCCAGAGACCCCAAACCCCCCTATAGGACCCCCAAATTTCCCCATAGAACCCCCAAATTCCCCTATAGGGACCCCAAATCCCCCCATAGAGCCTTCAGATCCCCCAACAGAGCCCCCAAATCCCCCTATAGGCACCACAAACCCCCCATAGGACCCCCAAATCCCCCCCAGAGATCCCAAACTCCCCTATAGGGACCCCAAATTCCCCCATAGAACCCCCAAATTCCCCTATAGGGACCCCAAATCCCCCCATAGGGCCTTCAGATCCCCCATAGGCCCTTCAGATGCCCCAATAGGGCCCTCAAATCTCCCTATAGGGACCACAAACCCCCCTATAGGACCCCCAAACCCCCCCCAGAGACCCCAAACCCCCCTATAGGTACCCCAAATTCCCCTATAGGCCCCCCCAAACCCCCCTATAGGGGTCCCCCCTCACCTTTGTTCTGGCAGAGCAGCAGCGCGGCCGCCAACCCGCGGTTCACAATGGGCTCCTCGTCAAGAATGGTGGTGGAAGAGGCTGAGAACTGGGGGGGCACAAAAAGGGGGGTCAGGAGAGGGGGTCCCCCCATTTTTGGGGTCCCTCTGATTCACGGTGCTCCACTTTGGGGTCTCTAAAGTTTAGGGGTACCCCAAAACGTGGCGGTACCCCAAATTCAGGGTCGGAATAAGCAGTTTTTGGGGTCCTCTTCTGCTTTTGTGGTCTCTTTTTCTCATAATACCCTCGATTTTGGGGTTCCCCTTATTGTAAGTGTTGAGTTTTGGGGTCCCTCTTGAGTTTTGGGGTACCCCTTGTGACAAGAAACTCAGTTTTGGGGTCCTCTCTGTTTCAAAGCGCTGCGTTCGGGGGGGTCTCTGCTTTTGAAGGGATCCTTGGTTTGGGGTGACCCCCAAGTTTGAGGGGTTCAGGGGGGTCCCCGGTTTCGGGGTCTCTATTTGTGGGGTTCAGAGGGGTCCCCAGTTTTGGGGGTCCCTGTTCATGGGGTTTGGGGGGGTCCCCGAGTTTGGGGGGTCCCTGTTCATGGGGTTTGGGGGGTCCCTGGTTTTAGGGTGTCCCTATTTGTGGGGTTCAGGGGGGTCCCCGGTTTTGGGGGTCTCTATTTGTGGGGTTTAGGGGGGTCCCCGGTTTTGAGGTCTCTATTTGTGGGGTTCAGGGGGGGTCCCCAGTTTGGGGGGTCCCTGGTTTTGGGGGGGGTCCCTATTCATGGGGTTCAGGGGGGTCCCCGGTTTTAGGGGGCCCCTATTCATGGGGTCTGGGGGGTCCCTGATATTGGGGGGGTCCCTGTTCATGGGGTTCAGGGGGGTCCCCGGTTTCGGGTGTCCCTATTTGTGGGGTTCAGGGGGGGTCCCTGGTTTTGGGGGGTCCCTGTTCATAGGCTATGGGGGGTCCCTGGTTTTGGGGGATCCCTGTTCATGGGGTTTGGGGGGTCCCTGGTTTTGGGGGTCCCTATTTGTGGGGTTCAGGGGGTCCCTGGTTTCAGGGGGGTCCCTGTTCATGGGGTTCAGGGGGGTCCCCGAGTTTGGGGGGTCCCTGTTCATGAGGTTTGGGGGGTCCCTGGTTTTGGGGGGTCCCTGTTGATGGGGTTCAGGGGGGTCCCCGGTTTCGGAGGTCTCTATTTGTGGGGTTCAGGGGGGTCCCCGGGGTCCCTGATCATGGGGTTCAGGGGGGTCCCCCGTTTCAGAAGTCTCTATTTGTGGGGTTCAGGGGGGTCCCTGGTTTCGGGGGGTCCCTGCTGATGGGGTTGGGGGGGTCCCCCGGTTTGGGGGTTCCCCGGTTTGGGGGTTCCCACCTCGGGGTGCTGCCGCTCCTCGGCGAGGTTGACGCTGCTCCACCCCACGTTCTCATCGCCCTCAGAATCGGGGGGGCCGGGGGGGGAGGGGCGCCCCGCGCGCTCCAGGGCCTGAGGGGGGGAGAAAAGGGGGGGCAGAATGACATCGGACCTTCCCTGTACCCCAAAAACACCCCCTGATACCCCCGAACCCCCAAAACACCCGCAAACACCCCCATTTCCCCTCCAAGCCCCCCATTTCCCTCTCCAAATGGCCCATTTCCTCCCCATTTCCCCCCCAAACCCCCCATTCCCCCCTCTAAACCCCCATTTCCCCCCAATTCCCCCTCCAAACCCATTTCCCCCTCTAAATCCCCCATCTCCCTCTATTTCCCCCTCCAAACCCCCCATTTCCCCCTCCAATCCCCCATTTCCCCCTCCAAACCCCCCATTTCCCCCCCAATCCCCCTCCAAATCCCCCATTTCCCCCTCCAAAACCCCATTTCCCCCTCTAAATCCCCCATTTCCCCTCTACATCCCCCATTTCCCCCTCCAAACCCCCCATTTCCCTCCAAATCCCCCATTTTCCCCCTCCAAACCCCCCAATTCCCCCCCATTTCCCTCTCCATTCCCATTTCCCCTCCAAATCCCCCATTTCCCCCCCAAATCCCCCATTTCCCCCTATTTCCCCCTCCAAACCCCCCAATTCCCCCTCCAAACCCCCCATTTCCCCCTCCAAACCCCCCATTTCCCCCTCCAAATCCCCCATTTCTCCCTATTTCCCCCTCCAAAGCCCCCATTTCCCCCCCATTTCCCCCCATTTCCCCCTCCAAACCCCCATTTCTCCCTCCAAACCCCCAATTCCCCCTCCAAACCCCCATTTCCCCCTCCAAACCCCCCATTTCCCTCTCTACATCCCCCATTTCCCCCTCCAAACCCCCCAATTCCCCCCCATTTCCCCCTCCATTCCCCCATTTCCCCTCCAAACCCCCCATTTCCTCCCCCAAACCCCCCATTTTCCCCTATTTCCCCCTCCAAACCCCCATTTCCCCCCCAAATCCCCCATTTCCCCTCCAAACCCCCCATTTCCCCCTCTAAATCCCCCATTTCCCCCCAATCCCCCTCCAAACCCCCCATTTCCCCCTCCCATTTCCCCCACTTCCCCCTCCAAACACCCCTTTCCCCCCTCCAAATCCCCCATTTCCCCCTCCAAACCCCCATTTCCCCCTCCAAACCCCCCATCTCCCCCTCCAAATCCCCCATTTCCCCCTATTTCCCCCTCCAAACCCACCATTTCCCCCTCTAAACCCCCCATTTCCCCCCCAAATCCCCCATTTCCCCCTATTTCCCCCTCCAAACCCCCCAATTCCCCCTCCAAACCCCCCATTTCCCCCTCCAAACCCCCCATTTCCCCCTCCAAATCCCCCATTTCTCCCTATTTCCCCCTCCAAAGCCCCCATTTCCCCCCCATTTCCCCCCATTTCCCCCTCCAAACCCCCATTTCTCCCTCCAAACCCCCAATTCCCCCTCCAAACCCCCATTTCCCCCTCCAAACCCCCCATTTCCCTCTCTACATCCCCCATTTCCCCCTCCAAACCCCCCAATTCCCCCCCATTTCCCCCTCCATTCCCCCATTTCCCCTCCAAACCCCCCATTTCCTCCCCCAAACCCCCCATTTTCCCCTATTTCCCCCTCCAAACCCCCATTTCCCCCCCAAATCCCCCATTTCCCCTCCAAACCCCCCATTTCCCCCTCTAAATCCCCCATTTCCCCCCAATCCCCCTCCAAACCCCCCATTTCCCCCTCCCATTTCCCCCACTTCCCCCTCCAAACACCCCTTTCCCCCCTCCAAATCCCCCATTTCCCCCTCCAAACCACCCATTTCCCCCTCCAAATCCCCCATTTCCTCCCCCAAACCCCCAATTCCCCCTCCAAATCCCCCATTTCCCCCTATTTCCCCCTCCAAACCCCCCATTTCCCCCTCTAAATCCCCCATTTCCCCCTCCAAACCCCCCATTTCCCCCTCTAAATCCCCCATTTCCCCCTCCAAACCCCCCATTTTCCCCTCCAAACCCCCATTTCCCCCTCCAAACCCCCCATTTCCCCCCCATTTCCCACTTCCTCCCCCCTTCCCCCCCCTTTTTACCAGGAGCTCTTCCTGTTCCTCGCGATTTCCGGCCAATCCGTAGGTGGGAATTTCCCCCAAAGTGCGACAGAATTCCGAGGTGGCGTTAAAAACGATGTTTCCTCCGCGCGGATCCGTGGGGGGCGGCGCCGCCCCTCCCCCCCCCCCCGCGCCCCGAATCCGCTCCAACACCTGAAAAAAAAAGAGGGGGTTCGGGGAGACCCCCCAAAAATAAACCCCTTCCCAACACCAAAACAGCCCCAAAAACCACTGAATTCACCCCAAAAAAGCCCTAAAATCCACTCTAAAATGACACCCCCGGAACTGAGCCCCCAAAATCGCCCCAAAATCCGCCCCTGAACCCCAAAATCAGCCACAAAGTCCCCCCAAAAGTAAAGACACCCCAAAAAATGCCCTAAATCGCCCCAAAAGGAGTCCAAATGAAACCAAAGACACCCCAAAATCACCCCAAAACGCCCTTTGAACCCCAAAATCGGCCCTAAAAGAACCCCCCAAAAGCAAAGACACCCCAAAATCACCCCAAAACACCCTTTGAACCCCAAAAATCAGCCGCAAAGTCCCCCCAAAAGCAAAGACACCCCAAAAAAACGACCTAAATTGCCCCAAAAAGAGCCCAAATGAAACCAAAGACGCCCCAAAAGTCCCCCCAAAAAACCCAAATCACCCCAAAAAGCCCCTCCAGAACCCCCAAATCAGCCTCAAAGTAACCCCGAAAGCAAAGACACCCCAAAAAAAACCCCAAATCACCCTCAAATTGACCCAAAATCGCCATCAAAACCCCCCAAAAGCAAAGACACCCCAAAAAATGCCCTTAATTGCCCCAAAAAGAGCCCAAATGAAGCCAAAGACCCCCCAAAATCACCCCAAAATGCCCTTTGAACCCCAAAATCGGCCCGAAAAGAACCCCCCAAAAGCAAAGACACCCCAAAATCACCCCAAAATACCCTTTGAACCCCAAAATCCCCCTCAAAGTCCCCCCAAAAGCAAAGACACCCCAAAAACTGCCCTAAATCGCCCCAAAAAGAGCCCCAATGAAATAAAGACCCCCCAAAAGTCCCCCCAAAATCACCCCAAAACGCCCTTTGAACCCCAAAATCGCCATAAAAACCCCCCCAAAAGTAAAGACACCCCAAAAATTGCCCTAAATCGCCCCAAAAAGAGCCCCAATGAAATAAAGACCCCCAAAAGTCCCCCCAAAATCACCCCAAAACCCCTTCAGAACCCCCAAAATCCCCCACAAAGTCCCCCCAAAAGCAAAGACACCCCAAAAAACGCCCTAAATCGCCCCAAAAAGAGCCCCAACGAAACCAAAGACGCCCCAAAATCACCCCCAAATCACCCCAAAAACCACCCCAGACCCCCAACATCACCCCAAAACCCCTCCAGAACCCCAAAAATCAGCCTCAAAGTCACCCCAAAAGTAAAGACACCCCAAAAAATGCCCTAAATCGCCCCAAAAAGAGCCCCCCCAGAACAAAGACCCCCAAAAGTCCCCCCAAAATCACCCCAAAATGCTCTTTGAACCCCAAAATCGCCCTCAAAACCCCCCCAAAAGTAAAGACACCCCAAAAAATGACCTAAATCGCCCCAAAAAGAGTCCAAATGAAACAAAGAAACCCCAAAAGTCCCCCCCAAAAAACCCAAATCACCCCAAAAAGCCCCTCCAGGACCCCAAAATCAGCCTCAAAGTCCCCCCAAAAGCAAAGACACCCCAAAAAATGCCCTAAATCGCCCCAAAAAGAGCCCCAATGAAACAAAGACCCCAAAAAGTTCCCCCAAAATCATCCCAAAATGCTCTTTGAACCCCAAAATCAACCTCAAACCACCCCCAAAAGCAAAGACACCCCAAAAAACGCCCTAAAGCGCCCCAAAAAGAGCCCCAACGAAACCAAAGACCCCCCAAAAGTCCCCCCGAAACCCCAAAATCACCCCAAAAAGCCCCCAAAAGTGCCCCCAAACCCCCCAAAAAGACCCCAAAGACCCCCCAAAACCCCCTAAAAAGACCCCAAACCCCCCCCAAAAGCCCCCCCAAAAGCCCAAGAGCCCCCCCAAAATAAAGACCCCCCCAAAACCCTCAAATCACCCCTAAAACCCCCCCAAAAAACCCCTTTCAACCCTCAAATTTTGGGGTGCTGAGAAGAATCCCTCAGATTTTGGGGTGCTACGAGATAACCTCTATATTTTTGGGGTCCTCCCTCAACTTTTCGGGGTGCTGAGGGGGTGGGTCCTCAACTTCTGGGGTGCTCAAGGGGGTCCCCCAACTTTTGGGGTGCTCAGAGGGGTCCCCCAATTTTTGGGGTGCATTAAAACCACCCATAAAGCCTTAAAATTTTGGGGTGTGGCTCAAGTTTTAAGGCGTTACGAAGGGAATCGTTGAGGTTTTGGGGTGCTGAGGGGGTCCCTGAAGATTTTTTTTGGGGTGTCTGTGAGGTTTTGGGGTGTCGTTAAGGTTTTGGGGGACCCCCAAACCTTTTCGGTCGCGTTCTGTCGTAACTGTTGGAGCTGTCGGAGGCGTCGTCCTCGTTCCAACTGTAATTGCAGCTCCCGTTCGGCTTCGTCCTCTTCCAGAGGCGCCGGAGAATCCGGGGGGACCTCCTCTGTGAAATCCAAGGGGTGATAATAAAAGGGGGGACCCCAAAATTCCAGGGGGGGACCCCAAAATCCCGAGGAGGGACCTCAAAAGGGGAGAAAAACGGCTCAAAAGTCGTTGCGCCCCCAAATCAGAGCGCCTTAAAGATATTGGGGGACCCCTTCTGGGAGAAATGGGGGTTCACAGGGAGAGGAAGGACCCCAAAATATAATGGGGGACCCCAAAATTTCCAGGGGGACCCCAAAATTCCAAGGGGGACCCCAAAGTTTGGAAGGAGGACCCTGAAAGTCAAGGGATGCGGCTCAGAGCATCAAAGCTGTGAGGACCCCCCAAAAGGCATTGGGGACCCCTTCTGGGAGAAATGAGGGGGTCACAGGGAGAGGGGGGACCCCAAAATAAGAGGGGGACCCCAAAATATAAGGGGGGACCCCAAAATTCCAGGGGGGGACCCCAAAATCCCGGGGAGGGACCTCAAAAGGGAAGAAAAACGGCTCAAAAGTCGTTGCGCCTCCAAATCAGAGCGCCTTAAAGATATTGGGGGACCCCTTCGTGGAGAAATGGGGGTTCATAGGGAGAGGGGGGACCCCAAACTAAGAGGGGGGACCCCAAAGTATAGGGGGGGACCCCAAAATTCCAGGGGGGGACCCCAAAATCCCAAGGAGGGACCTCAAAAGGGGAGAAAAACGGCTCAAAAGTCGTTGTGGCCCCAAAATCAGAGCGCCTTAAAGATATTGAGGGACCCCTTCTGGGAGAAATGGGGGTTCACAGGGAGAGGGGGGACCCCAAACTAAGAGGGGGGACCCCAAAATAGAAGGGGGGACCCCAAAATTCCAGGGGGGGACCCCAAAATCCCGAGGAGGGACCTCAAAAGGGGAGAAAAACGGCTCAAAAAGTCATTGCGCCCCCAAATCAGAGCGCCTTAAAGATATTGGGGGACCCCTTCTGGGAGAAATGGGGGTTCACAGGGAAAGGGGGGACCCCAAAATATAAGGGGGGACCCCAAAATATAAGGGGGGACCCCAAAATTCCAAGGGGGACCCCAAAGTTTGGAAGGAGGGCCCTGAAAGTCAAGGGATGCGGCTCAGAGCATGAAAGCTGTGAGGACCCCCCAAAAAGCATTGGGGACCCCTTCTGGGAGAAATGGGGGTTCACAGGGAGAGGGGGGACCCTAAAATAAGAGGGGGGACCCCAAAGTATAAGGGGGGACCCCAAAATTCCAGGGGGGGACCCCAAAATCGCGAGGAGGGACCTCAAAAGTGGAGAAAAACGGCTCAAAAGTCGTTGCGCCTCCAAATCAGAGCGCCTTAAAGATATTGGGGGACCCCTTCTTGGAGAAATGGGGGTTCATAGGGAGAGGGGGAACCCTAAAATAAAAGGGGGGACCCCAAAATATAAGGGGGGACCCCAAAATTCCAGGGGGGACCCCAAAGTTTGGAAGGAGGACCCTGAAAGTCAAAGGATGCGGCTCAGAGCATCAGAGCTGTGAGGACCCCCCAAAAAGCATTGGGGACCCCTTCTGGGAAAAATGGGGGTTCATAGGGAGAGGGGGGACCCCAAACTAAGAGGGGGGACCCCAAAGTATAAGGGGGACCCCAAAATTCCAGGGGGGGACCCCAAAATCCCGAGGAGGAACCTCAAAAGTGGAGAAAAACGGCTCAAAAGTCGTTGCGCCTCCAAATCAGAGCGCCTTAAAGATATTGGGGGACCCCTTCGTGGAGAAATGGGGGTTCATAGGGAGAGGGGGGACCCCAAACTAAGAGGGGGGACCCTAAAATATAAGGGGGGACCCCAAAATTCCAAGGGGGACCCCAAAGTTTGGAAGGAGGACCCTGAAAGTCAAGGGATGCGGCTCAGACCGTCAAAGCTGTGAGGACCCCCAAAAAGCATTGGGGACCCCTTCTGGGAGAAATGGGGGTTCACAGGGAGAGGGGGGACCCCAAACTAAGAGGGGGGACCCCAAAGTATAAGGGGAGACCCCAAAATTCCAGGGGGGACCCCAAAATCCCAGGGAGGGACGTCAAAAGGGGAGAAAAACGGCTCAAAAGTCGTTGCGCCCCCAAATCAGAGCGCCTTAAAGATATTGGGGAACCCCTTCGTGGAAAAATGGGGGTTCACAGGGAGAGGGGGGACCCCAAACTAAAAGGGGGGACCCCAAAATATAAGGGGGGACCCCAAAATTCCAAGGGGGACCCCAAAGTTTGGAAGGAGGACCCTGAAAGTCAAAGGATGCGGCTCAGAGCATCAGAGCTGTGAGGACCCCCCAAAAAGCATTGGGGACCCCTTCTGGGAGAAATGGGGGGGTCACAGGGAGAGGGGGGACCCCAAAATAAGAGGGGGGACCCCAAAGTATAAGGGGGGACCCCAAAATTCCAGGGGGAGACCCCAAAATCCCGAGGAGGGACCTTAAAAGGGGAGAAAAACGGCTCAAAAGTCGTTGTGCTCCAAATCAGAGCGCCTTAAAGATATTGGGGGACCCCTTCTGGGAGAAATGGGGGTTCACAGGGAGAGGGGGGACCCCAAACTAAAAGGGGGGACCCCAAAATATAAGGGGGGACCCCAAAATTCCAGGGGGGACCCCAAAGTTTGGAAGGAGGGCCCTGAAAGTCAAGGGATGCGGCTCAGAGCGTCAGAGCTGTGAGGACCCCCCAAAAAGCATTGGGGACCCCTTCAGGGAGAAATGGGGGTTCACAGGGAGAGGGGGGACCCCAAACTAAGAGGGGGGACCCCAAAATATAAGGGGGGACCCCAAAATTCCAGGGGGGACCCCAAAATCCCGAGGAGGGACCTCAAAAGGGGAGAAAAACGGCTCAAAAAGTCGTTGCGCCCCCAAATCAGAGCGCCTTAAAAATATGGGAGAAATGGGGGGGGGGAATCTATGGGGCAGAGGGGGCACTTGTGGGGCAGGAAAAGGCACTTATGGGGCAGAAGGGGCACCTATGGGGCAGAAAGA
Organism: Cuculus canorus; assembly: GCF_017976375.1. Taxonomy (NCBI): domain Eukaryota; kingdom Metazoa; phylum Chordata; class Aves; order Cuculiformes; family Cuculidae; genus Cuculus; species Cuculus canorus. The sequence goes on from NC_071434.1 coordinate 1,354,095, forward strand.
GGCACCTATGGGGCAAGAGGGAGCACTTATGGGGCAGGAGGGGGGACTTATGGGGCAGGAAGGGGCACTTACGGGGTGGAAGAGACACTTATGGGGCAGGGTGGGATACTTATGGGGCAAAAAAAGGCACTTATGGGGCAGGATGGGATACTTATGGGGCAGAAAAGGGTATTTATGGGGCAGGAAGGGGAACTTATGGGGCAGAAGGAGGCACTTATGGGGCAGGAAAGAGTACTTAAGTTTAAGTCCCTCTTCCTGCCCCATAAGTGTTCCCTCCTGCCCTATAAGTTCCTCTTCCTGCCCCATAAGTGCCTTTTCCCATCCCATAAGTGCCCCTTCAGCCCCATAAGTGCCCTTTCCCGCCCCATAAGTCCCCCCTCTGCCCCATAAGTTCCTCTTCCTGCCCCATAAATGCCTTTTCCTGCCCCATAAGTGCCCCATACCGCCCCGTAAGTTCCCCTCTGCCCCATAAGTCCCCCTTCCTGCCCCATAGTTACCCTTTCCTGCCCCATAAGTGCCTCCTCTGCCCCATAAGTCCCCCTTCCTGCCCCATAAGTGCTCCTTCAGCCCCATAAGTGCTCTTTCCCACCGCATAAGTGCCCCCCCTGCCCCATAGCTGCCCCATAAGTGCACTTTCCCGCCCTATAAGTGCCCCCTTCGCCCCATAAGTGCCCCTTCCCACCTCATAAGTGCCCCCCCGCCCCATAGCTGCCCCATAAGTGCCCTTTACCGCCCTATAAGTGCCCTTTCCTGCCCCATAAGTGCCCCCTCCGCCCCATAAGTGCCCTTTCCTGCCCTATAAGTGCCCCTTCCTGCCCCATAAGTGCCCCCCCTGCCCCACAGCTGCCCCACAAGTGCCCCATTACCATCGCTGCTGCTCTCCACTTGGGGGTCGCGGTTCTCGGGGGGTTCCGGGGGGGTTTTTTCCTGCCCCTCCCCCCCTTCTTCCTTCCCCCCTTTTCCTTTCTCTTCCTCTTCCTTTTCCACTTCCTCTCCCTTTTCCACTTCCTCTTCCGCTTCCTCTTCCTCTTCCTCCTTACGCCGCCCTCGGCCGCGAGTCCTGGGGGGGAAAAAGGGGGGTCAGAACCCCCCAAAACCCCTATAGATGCCATAAGACCCCCCCAAAACCCCTATAGGTGCCCATAAGACCCCCCCAAAACCCCTATAGGGACCATAAACCCCCCCCAAAACCCCTATAGGTGCCATAAGACCCCCCCAAAACCCCTATAGGTGCCATAAGACCCCCCCAAAACACCTATAGATGCCATAAGACCCCCCCAAAACCCCTATAGATGCCATAAGACCCCCCCAAAACCCCTATAGGTGCCCATAAGACCCCCCCAAAACCCCTATAGATGCCATAAGACCCCCCAAAACCCCTATAGATGCCCATAAGACCCCCCCAAAACCCCTATAGATGCCATAAGACCCCCCAAAAGACCCCATAGGTCCCCCCCAGACCCTATAAGTAACCCCCAACACTCTATAGGTGCCCCATCAGACCTTATAGGTCCCCCTTCACACCCTATAGGTGCCCCCCCGGACCCTATAGGTGCCTCATCAGACCCTATAGATCCCCCCAACACCCTATAGGTGCCCCCCAAGACCCTATAGGTGTCCCCCCACCCCCTATAAGTACCCCTTTAGACACTATAAGTGCCCCATCAGACCCTATAGGTGCCCCCAACACCCCATAGGTGCCTCCCCGGACCCTATAGGTGCCCCCCAACACCCTATAGGTGCCCCCAACACCCCATAGGTGCCTCCCCAGACCCTATAGGTGCCCCCAACACCCTATAGGTCCCCCCACACACCCTATAGGTCCCCCCCAGACCCTATAGGTGCCCCATCACACTCTATACGTTCCCCCCAACACCCTATAGGTCCCCCCAACACCCCATAGGTGCCCCATCAGACCTTATAGGTCCGTCTTCACACCCTACAGGTGCCCCTTCGACCCTATAGATGCCCCCCTCACCCTATAGGTGCCCCTTCAGACCCTATAGGGGCCCCCAACACCCTATATATCCCACACACAGCCTATAGGTGCCCCCCCAGACCCTATAAGTGCTCTCCAGACCCTATAGGTGCCCCATCACACTCTATAGGTGCTCCTTCAGACACTATAGGTGCCCCCCAACACCCCACAGGTGCCCCTTCAAACACTATAGGTGCTCCTTCAGACCCTATAGATCCCCCCAACACCCTATAGATCCCCCCACACACCCTATAGGTGCCCCCCAACACCCTATAAGTGCTCTCCAGACCCTATGGGTGCCCCATCAGACTCTATAGGTGCCCCTTCAGACCCTATAGGTCCCCCCCAACACCCTATAGGTCCCCCCAACACCCTATAAGTGCTCTCCAGACCCTATAGGTGCCCCATCACACTCTATAAGTGCCCCTTCAAACCCTATAGGGGCCCCTCAATACCCTACAGATGCCCCCCCACCCTATAGGTCCCCTCCACACCCTATAGGTGCCCCCCAACACCCTATAAGCGCTCTCCAGATCCTATAGGTGCCCCATAGGTGCCCCATCACACTCTATAGATACTCCTTCAGACCCTATAGGTGCCCCCCAACACCCTATAGGTGCCCCTTCAGACCCTATAAGTGCTCTCCAGACCCTATAGGTCCCCCCCTGGACTCTATAGATCCCCCCCAACACCCTATAGGTACCTCCCAACACCCTATAAGTACCCCCCAACACCCTATAAGTGCTCTCCAGACCCTATAGGTGCCCCATCAGACCCTATAGATCCCCCCAGACCCTATAGGTGCCCCTTCAGACCCTATAGGTCCCCCCCCACAGCCTATAGGTGCCCCCTAAGACCCTATAGGTGCCCCCCAGGCCCTATAGATGCCCCCCAACACCCCATAGGTGCCCCATCAGACCCTATAGGTCCCCCCCACATGCTATAGATCCCCCCAAAAACCCTATAGGTCCCCCCCACACCCTATAGGTCCCCCATCAGACCCATAAGTGCCCCATCAGACCCTATAGGTCCCCCCCACACCCTATAGGTCCCCCATCAGACCCATAAGTGCCCCATCAGACCCTATAGATCCCCCCCAACACCCTATAGGTGTCCCCTCAGACCCTATAGGTGCCCCTTCAGACCCTATAGATCCCCCCCCAGACCCTATAGGTCCCCCCCACACCCTATAGATCCCCCTTCAGACCCATAAGTGCCCCCCCAGACCCTATAGATCCCCCCCCAGACCCTATAGGTCCCCCCCACACCCTATAGATCCCCCTTCAGACCCATAAGTGCCCCCCCAGACCCTATAGATCCCCCCAAACACCCTATAGGTGCCCCTCACACCCTATAGGTGCCCCCCCAGACCCTATAGGTGCCCCCCAGCACCCTATAGGTGCCCCCCCCAGACCCTATAGGTGCCCCCACCTGGATCCGAAGTCCCTATAGGGGTCGGGGGGGGCTCCGGGCAGGAGTTCATCCGCCTTTAACGCTTTCTCCTTCCTCCGAAGGCGACGGACGCGGCGGCGACACCGGCGGAAACCCTCGCGCTGAAATTGGGGGGAAAGGAGAAAAAATTGGGAATTACGGAGCCATAAAAAGGTCAGAAACGGTAAAAATAATGAAATAAAGAAAAAAAAAAGGAAAAAAAATAAAACAGCGGCAAAAAAAATTGAAATAAGTGAAATTTTGGGAAAAATTTCAAAATTTTTTGCAAAATTTTGAAATTTTTCACAAAAATTTTTTCACAAAATTTTGAAATTTTTGGCAAAACTTTGTATTTTTTGCAAAATTTTGAAATTTTCACAAAATTTTTGGCAAAATTCTGGAATTTTCACAAAATTTTTGGCAAAATTTTGACATTTTCACAAAATTTTTGGCAAAATTTCAAAATTTTTCACAAAATTTCAAAATTTTTCACAAAAATTTTTTCACAAAATTTTGAAATTTTTGGCAAAACTTTGACTTTTTTGCAAAATTTTGAAATTTTCACAAAATTTTTGGCAAAATTTTGACATTTTCACAAAAATTTTGGCAAATTTATGACATTTTCACAAAAATTTTGGCAAAATTTTGAAATTTTCCACATAATTTCAAAATTTTTCACAAAATTTCTACTGAAAATACTCAAAATCCACTGAATTCTCCACAAAATCTCCAAATTTTCACAAATTGTCCTAAAATAACCTCCAAATATCTCAAATTCGCCTCAAAAATCTTCAAATTGCTCCTAAATTTCATGAAATCGCCACAAAAATCAAATAATTCCCAAAAAATAGTGAAATGCCCACAATTTAACTCAAAATCTCTGCAAAAAACACAAATAAGGGTGAAAAAATACCCAAATGTCCACAATTCACCTCAAAATTGATGCAAAAAACCCAAATAAGGCCCCAAAATACCCCCAATTCACCTTAAAATTTCAGAATTTCCAATAAATATTCCCAAATTTCCCCTCAAAAAACCAAATAACCCTCAAAAAACCTCAAATAGTACAAATTTGCTTTAAAATTTTCAAATCACTGCAAAATACTTCAAATCCTCCCCCAAAAAAATGAAATGAACCAAAAAAAATTTCAAATAAACCAAATTTCCGCCAAAATTTACGAATTTGTCTCAAAATTTCCCCCAAAAGGCTCCAAATATCTTTTTCTCCTCAAAATCTTCAAATCTCCTCTGAGCGCCGCAAATCCCCCCCTGAACCCCCAAATCCCCCTCTGACCCCCCAAATCCCCCCCTGAACCCCCAAATCCCCCTCTGACCCCCCAAATCCCCCCCTGAACCCCCAAATCCCCCTCTGACCCCCCAAATCCCCCCCTGAACCCCCCAAATCCCCCTCTGACCCCCCCAAATCCCCTCCAAATCCCCACTGAACCCCACCACATCCCTTCCTGAACCCCCAAACCCCGCTCCGATCCCCCCAAATCCCCCCTGAACCCCCAAATCCCTCTCTGACCCCCCCAAATCCCCCTCTGATTCCCCCAAATCCCCCTCTGACCCCCCCAAATCCCCCCGAACCCCCAAATCTCCCTCTGATTCCCCCAAATCCCCCTCTGATCCCCCCAAATCCCCCTCTGACCCCCCCAAATCCCCTCCAAATCCCCACTGAACCCCACCACATCCCTTCCTGAATCCCCAAACCCCCCTCTGATCCCCCCAAATCCCCCCCTGAACCCCCAAATCTCCCTCTGACCCCCCCAAATCCCCCTCCAACCCCCCCAATCCCCCTCTGATCCCCCCAAATCCCCCCCTAAACCCCCAAATCCCCCTCAAACCCCCCAAATACCCCCCTGAACCCCCCTGAATCTCCCTCTGACCCCCCTGAATCCCCCCCTGAACCCCCAAATCCCCCCCTGAACCCCCAAATCCCCCTCAAACCCCCCAAATCCCCCCCGAACCCCCCTGAATCTCCCTCTGACCCCCCTGAATCCCCCCCTGAACCCCCAAATCCCCCCCTGAACCCCCAAATCCCCCTCAAACCCCCCAAATACCCCCCTGAACCCCCCTGAATCTCCCTCTGACCCCCCTGAATCCCCCCCTGAACCCCCAAATCCCCCCTGAACCCCCAAATCCCCCTCAAACCCCCCCAAATCCCCCCTTGAACCCCCAAATCCCCCCCTGAACCCCCCAATCCGCCCCCGCACCCCAACTCACCATCTCTTGGGGGGTGAGGTAGTCGTGGGCGGGGCGCAGCGGCGGCAGTTGGAGGCTGTGGGGGGCGGGGCCGGAGGGGGCGGGGCCGGGGGGGACCCCCAAATCCGCGGGGAGCGCCCCCCCCGCCCCGAGGCGGAAGGAGGGCCGCGCCGGAGCCTCCGAGTACTGCGGCAGCGGATCCCGACGGAGCGCGGCCTGCGGAACACCCCGACGGCGCCGCCGTCACGCGGGAAACGCACCGGAAACCCACCCGGAAACGACCCGGAAACCACCCGGAAATGACCCGGAAACAACCCGGAAATGACAGGGAAACAACAGGGAAGCAATGGGGAAACAACATGGAAGCAACGGGGAAACCACGGGGAAACCACCAGGAAACAACGGGGAAACCATGGGGAAACAACGGGGAAACAATGAGGAAACAACAGGGAAACAATGGGGAAATAGCAGGGAAACAATGGGAAAACAATGGGGAAGCAACGGGAACACAATGGGGAAACAACATGGAAGCAATGGGGAAACAACAGGGAAATGACAGGGAAACAATGGGGAAACCACAGGGAAGCAATGGGGAAACAATGGGGAAACAACAGGGAAACCACAGGGAAACAATGGGGAAGCAATGAGGAAACAACAGGGAAACCACAGGGAAATGACAAGAAAATGACATGGAAATGACAGGGAAACAATGGGGAAACAACATGGAAACAACGGGGAAACCACAGGTAAAAGACAAGGAAATGACAGGGAAACAATGGGGAAACAACGGGGAAATGACACGGAAATGACAGGAAAATGACATGGAAATGACAGGGAAGCAACACGGAAATGACAAAGAAACAACATGGAAGCAATGGGGAAACAACAAGGAAACCACAGGGAAACAACAGGGAAATGACAAGGAAATGACAAGGAAACGATGGGGAAATGACACGGAAACAACGGGAAAACAACATGGAAGCAATGGGGAAACAATGGGAAAACAACAGGGAAGCAATGGGGAAACAATGGGGAAACCACAGGGAAATGACAGGGAAATGACAGGGAAATGACAGGGAAACAATGGGGAAACCACAGGAAAAAGACAAGGAAATGACAGGGAAACAACAGGGAAATGACAAGGAAACTACAGCGAAACAACATGGAAGCAATGGGGAAACAATGAGGAAACAACAGGGAAATGACAGGGAAACAATGGGGAAACAACATGGAAGCAACGGGGAAACAATATGGAAGCAATGGGGAAACAATGGGGAAACCACAGGGAAGCAATGAGAAAACAACGGGGAAACCACAGGGAAATGACAAGGAAATGACAGGGAAACAACATGGAAACGACAGGGAAAAAATGGGGAAACAACATGGAAGCAATAGGGAAACAACATGGAAGCAATGGGGAAACAACAGGGACACCACAGGGAAACAACAGGGAAATGACAAGGAAATGACAGGGAAACAATGGGCAAACAACAGGGAAATGCCAAGGAAACAATGGGGAAACAACATAGAAGCAATGGGGAAATAACGGGGAAACCACAGGAAAACAACAAGGAAATGACAGGGAAACAACATGGAAGCAATGGGGACACAATGAGGAAACCACAGGGAAACAACAAGGAAATGACAGGGAAATGACATGGAAACAACATGGAAACAATGGGGAAATAACGGGGAAACCACTGGGAAATGACGGGGAAACGACAGGAAAACAACACCAGAATCACACAGGAACCGTAGGAAAATCACAGCCAAAAGGCAAGGAAACCATAGGGAAACAACATGGAAGCAATGGGGAAACAATGGGGAAACGAGGGGGAAACAACATCAGAATCATACGGGAACCATAGGAAAACCACAGCCAAATGACACAGAAACCATAAGGAAACAACGAGGAAACAATGGGGAAACAACAGGGAAACAACATAGGAACACCACCAGAGCGACACGGAAACCACAGGGAAACAACACAGATACTACAAGGAAACAACAGGGAAACAACAGGAAAACAACATGGGAACAACAAAGGAGCAGGAGGAAAACAACAGGGAAGCAATATAGGAACAACACCGAAGCGACAGGGAAACGACAAGGAAATGAGAAGGAAACGACAGAGAATCCACATGGAAACAACAGGGAAAGCACAGGGAAATGACAGAGAAGCAACACAGAAACAATACAGAAGCCACAAGGAAACAACGGGGAAACAACGGGGAAACAATGGGGAAACAACATGGGAACGACACCAAAGTGACACAGAAATAACACGGAAACCATACGGAAACAACAGGGAAAAGAGGTGGAAACCACAGGAAAACCACATAGAAATAAGAAGGAAAAAACATGGAAACCATACAGGAATCACACGGAAAAAACAGGGAAACTACGGGGAAGCCAGAGGAAAACAACACAGAAATGACAGGGAAATGACAGGGAAACCACAAGGAAAAGATGGGGAAACCACAGGGAAACAACGGGGAAACAACAGGGAAACACATGGGACGCCAAGATGGCGTCAGCTGAAAGGACAACACAGGAGGAGCCAAAATGGCGGAAAATGACATGAAGTGACACAAAATGGGGGAAAAACATGTGAACAAAGGAGAAAATGTGGGATAATGGTGGAAAAGACGGGAAAACACGGGATAACAAGATGGCGTCGGCCAAGAGGACAAGGCGGGAGGAGCCAAGATGGCGGCCGGTCACCTGCGCGGGCGCCGGCGCCTCCTCGAGGTCGTAGGGGTCGTAGTTGGGTTTCTTCTTGCGCAGCTCCAACGCCTCTCGCGCCCTCTCGGCCGCCGCCAAACCCGCGTTCTCCAACACGTCCTCACGTTCCTCCAAGACTCCTGCGGACAAAATGGCCGCCAGAGGTCCAAAATGGCCGCCACGGAAACAAGATGGCTGCCGAGACTCCAAAATACGTCCGGGAGGGACGATATGGAGCTTCTGGTGGCCTCAAAGTCAACGAGAACGTTGTGTTCCTCAAGAAGAACTCAACCGTTTATGGTGGTCTTGAAGACACCACAACCTCCATGTTGGTTCCTGGTGGTCCCACAACCTCTGTGTCCTCTCCCACGGCCATGGTGACCCCTTTGGTGACCTCTTTTCTCCTCACCTTTGTCCTTCAAGGTCAGGACTAAGGTTTCGCCCTCTTTGAAGGCCTCCAAATCGTGTTCCACCGTCAACCCCTGAAGGTCTCGAGCGCTGTAGAGCTCCTGAGAGGACACGAGGAGACGCGTGAGGCCGCGCGAGGCCACGCGAAGACAGAAGACGACCTCCAACTCACCCTTTTGCGGCGCAGGAAGTCCTCTTCCACCAAAGAGCTGACGCCGAATTCTTGGTCCATCTCCTCCAGAAGTTTGGCCTGAGGTGAGAAAAGGACCCAGAGGACCAAGTGGGGGTCAACAAAGTGCTCCAAGCGGCTCGAAAATGGCTGAAAAACGCTCCGAATTCGACAGAAGTACTCAAAATTGATCAAAAGTCATCAGAATTAATCAAAATTAATCTAAAATCATCAAAATCGCTCATCGAAAGTCACCAAAAGTCATCGAAATCCATGGAAACGTCATCAAAATCCATCAAAAAGTCATTAAAATCCTTCAAAACTCATCAAAATCCATCAAAATGTCATCAAAATCCATCAAAATGTCATCAAAATCCGTCGAAATGTCATCAAAATCCGTCGAAATGTCATCAAAATCCGTCGAAACGTCATCAAAATCCATCAAAAAGTCATCAAAGTCTGCAGAAATGTCATCAAAATCCGTCAAAACGTCATCAAAATCGGTCAAAATGTCATTAAAATCCATCAAAACGTCATCAAAATCCATCAAAACATCATCAAAATCCGTCGAAACGTCATCAAAATCCATCAAATGTCATTAATATCCGTCGAAATGTCATCAAAATCCATCAAAACGTCATTAAAATCCATCAAAAAGTCATCAAAATCTGCCAAAAAGTCATCGAAATCCATCGAAACGTCATCAAAATCCGTCAAAAGTCATCAAAATCCGTTGAAACGTCATCAAAATCCATCAAAACGTCATCGAAATCCATCGAAACGTCATCAAAATCCGTCAAAACTCATCAAAATCCGTCAAAAAGTCATCAAAATCCATCAAAAAGTCATCAAAATCCATCAAAACTCATCAAAATTCATCAAATCTCATAAAAATCCGTCAAAACGTCATCAACATCCACCAAAACTCATCAAAATCCGTCAAAACTCATCAAAATCCATCAAAACACAATCAAAATCTGTCAAAAAGTCATGAAAATCCATCAAAAAGTCATCAAAATCCGTCAAAATGTCATCAAAATCCATCGAAACGTCATTAAAATCCATCAAAATGTCATCAAAATCCTTCAAAACTCATCAAAACCCATCCAAATGTCATCAAAGTCTGTCAAAACGTCATCAAAATCCATCGAAACATCATCAAAATCCGTTGAAACGTCATCAAAATCCTTCGAAATGTCATCAAAATCCATCAAAAGGTCATCAAAATCCATCAAAACTCATCAAAACCCCTCAAACATCATTAATACCCATCAGAACTCATCAAAATCCATCAAAACTCATCAAAATCCATCGAAGTATCATCAAAAAATCATCAAAGTCCATCAAACCTCATCAAAGTCCCTCAAAGTCCCTCAAAGTCCCTCAAAGTCCATCAAAGTCCATCAAAAATCCATCAAATCTCATCAAAGTCCATCGAAGTCCCTCAAAGTCCCTCAAAGTCCCTCAAAGTCCCTCAAAATCCCTCAAAGTCCCTCAAAGTTCCTCAAACCTCATCAAAGTCCCTCAAAGTCCCTCAAAGTCCCTCAAAGTCCCTCAAAGTCCATCAAAGTCCATCAAAAATCCATCAAATCTCATCAAAGTCCATCGAAGTCCCTCAAAGTCCCTCCAAAAATCCCTCAAAGTCCCTCAAAGTCCCTCAAAATCCCCTCAAAGCCCATCAAAGTCCCTCAAAGTCCCTCCAAAAATCCATCAAAGTCCCTCAAAGTCCCTCAAAATCCCTCAGAGTCCCTCAGAGTCCCTCAAAATCCCCTCAAAGCCCATCAAAGTCCCTCAAAGTCCCTCAAAGCCCATCAAAGTCCCTCAAAGTCCATCAAACCTCATCAAACTTCATCAAAGTCCCTCAAAGTCCCTCAAAATCCCTCCAAAAATCCATCAAAGTCCCTCAAAGTCCCTCAAAGCCCCTCAATGTCCATCAAAGCCCATCAATGTCCCTCAAAGTCCATCAAATGTCATCAAAGTCCCTCTAAGTCCCTCAAAGTCCCTCAAAGTCCCTCAAAGTCCCTCAAAGTCCATCAAAGTCCCCTCAAAGTCCCCTCAAAGTCCCCTCAAAATCCCTCAAAGTCCATCAAAATCCCCTCAAAGTCCCCTCAAAATCCCTCAAAGTCCCTCAAAGTCCCCTCAAAATCCCTCAAAGTCCCCTCAAAATCCCCTCAAAATCCCCTCAAAATCCCTCAAAGTCCCCTCAAAATCCATCAAAATTCCCTCAAAATCCCTCAAAGTCCCTCAAACCTCATCAAAGTCCATCAAAGTCCCTCAGAACCCTCAAATCAAAGCCCCCAAACCCCCCCCAAACCCCTCCAAATCTCCCCAAACCTTTCCCCCCCATATTCTTTTTTTTTTTTGGGGTGCTGGGCTGAACCCCAATCCTGAGGGGCTCTTTTGGGGCTGTTGAACCCCGATTCTGAGGGGCCCTTTTGGGGCTGTTGAA